>NC_042997.1:189327704-189337704 GCF_006345805.1 Octopus sinensis
GGTTAGGTTACGTTCCCGTAATTTAGCGGTCCGGAACAAAGAGACCGATAGTACAAGTTCCAGGTTAAAAAATCAAAACAAGTACTGGGACCGATTTTTTTTCGATTAATTCCTTGAAGGCTGTGCCCCAGCATGGCCGCAGTCAAATGACTGAAAACAAGTAAAAGATAAACGATAAAAGACCAACAATCACCAATCAGACATCCAGTTCAATAATCCATTAAACAACCAAGCAATGAATCGATCACGCATTCATAAATAAATCGACTGACTAACCAACGTGCCAATCAATCAACCAATCAAATAATGAAAGCAAAAATAAAAAAAACAAAACAAAGCAGTCACTCACTCACTCAATCTCTCACTCAATTAAACAATCAATCATTCATTCATTCATAAATTTATTATGTATAAAATGCTACCGTCTCTAATCGTGGTCATTACATAGGGGCATATAACTAGCTCAGACAAGGCAGAGCTTAGCAACTAAGCAATGCTATTAGATCCTTCGAAGCATTTCATTATTACTCACTGACCACGTAATAAATACATACATTCTTACTAAAAGTGGGAGAAACAATGGCCCGTGTGCAACCCTGACAATACGGAGGCCATGTTGCTTTCTATCGACAAAAGCTGGAGTGTTCTTCAAGGGCATTGTAGATCAATAGAAAATCATTAACAGAATGTCATTAATTGAACTACGGCAAATAATAATTATTACCCTATTAATATACATGTAAGGATATGCATATATACGATTGTATACGCTGAAATCAAAGGATATGCCTGAGTATGTGTGTGTGTGTACGTGTGCGTGTGCGTGTATCTACGTATGCATGTATGTATGTATTATATATATATATATATATATATATAATATATATATATATATAT
Source organism: Octopus sinensis (assembly GCF_006345805.1). NCBI lineage: Eukaryota > Metazoa > Mollusca > Cephalopoda > Octopoda > Octopodidae > Octopus > Octopus sinensis. Next base: position 189,328,602 of record NC_042997.1, read on the forward strand.
ATATATGTATGTATTATATAAATTTATGCAGTTGTGGTTATCCAGTGTATGACTTCAATCTGCTACCGCCTTGCTCGACTCACGCATGTGCACTTGAATCCCTCACTTTCATTCTCTCTCTATATACATACAAATATATACAAACATACATACAAACATACACGCATTTAAACATGCTTGCATATATGCATACACACATTTATAGCACAAAGAGTGTATGTGTGTGTGTATTTACAATTATCTACGTATTGATTTCTCTATATATATGTTGGTTAAGTGGCTGGTCTCGCGGCCCCGACTTCCGCAGGCGGATTGCTGCAATGTACAATGACATCTCGGTGATTAGGGAGCATGGTCACCTACTGGAAACCATTCAATATTAATGTGTTTGCTGTGTCAATGTTGTCCTCGCTCGCCTTTTCTTGAGCAACTATTGCAGAAACCAGAGACGTTGATGGGTATCCCGTGAGAATTAGGATATAGAAGAATGATGTCGCCATACGCTGACAAAAGAGCGGTTTTGTGTCGGACACTAACCACAAGGAAATGATCGGCACTTCTGCAAAGGACTATGGGGCGGAGGCAGGAACATGAATTTCCAAAAAGCCAGTGGGCCTGCAGTTCAGGACCTGGAGAGGCATATGCATGTCATCTGATAGCATCGGGGTGCACTGGTAGAACGAACAGGTTAAATTGCTCGGGGTTTGCTTTGGTCCAGACCTCTAAGTGGAGAACTTAGATGAGGTGCTGAGCAGGGTGGTCCGTCTCACCTAAAAAAACTGGCTGAGAGAAGACTATCCTTGAAAAATCGGGAATAGGTGACGAACGCTTACATCATCTCCATTATATATTATTGCCTGGCCGTTCTTCCTTACTCCAGTTCACGTCTTGACAGACTGGAGCGCCCGCTCTTCTGCTTTCTGTGGAGGAGACTCATTACATTTGTTTGGCACTCCACTTGAGGTCAACACCCGGTGAATAAGAGACTTGACATGCTGTGGCTGATGATACACAGACTACAGCTATAGCGTTTCCTTGACTGGTGATCGCTGTTTGTCAGACTCGTTTTTCCAGCTCCTCTCTTTGAAAGAGTTGCAGTCCTGGATCAAGCGCAGACAAAGGCAATACGCTTGAAATCTAAAGTGTCGTTAGGCGCTCGTATCCCTCTGCCAGCCAGACAATGCGATCAATGGAAGTTTCGTTTTGGTGATTTATAAAGGGTTAGTGGCAGGAAAGCGTGACAACGTTCTCCGTGAGAATATGGGGCGTCGGCGAGAATAGACCGCCGAAGAAAATCAACTGATTGGTCTGCTTTCGGGCCGGGGCCCATGGCTAATTCTTTTGGTCAGACTATCGTATCGTCAGTCGCTTCTGATGGCAAGATATGAAAATTGTCAAAGTGTAGTACAATGGTTTAGCATCTTTCAAAAGTGTAGTAAGTCCCATAAACGGTAGTTTTGAAAAAAATATTTCTGACTGAAAATATCATAGATGCATGGAGTTACGATTTTATACAGCAAACAAAGTAGTATTGCTAAGCTGAAACTGTTGCTAATGTAATAAGAAACGGAATGGTGAAACTATTTTTTCGCTTTCTGAAAAAGCAGCGTTTTGGACTTACGACACTTTTGCATAATAGCAACGACACACACACACACACACACACACACACACACAACACACACACACACACATTAAGGGATGGGCATGACTGGAATGCTTATAGGACTCGCTTTCTTTTCCATTTTGTGAATCTAGTATCCAAATTCTTTTCTCCAGCTTTTGATCGCTCCTCCTCCAAAAATTTTGCCCGTTACCCATCAACATAAAATAACTGGGTACTTTGTAGCTCCAGCCCAACCAGGAGCAATTGTAATTCTCGGAGTTACAGTGTGCAAGCCAGCCTTGGTAAATATGCTTTAACCTTTATCGGTTGCTGCTCAAGTGTGAGTTCGGGAAAATTAAATCTAGGTGATTACATGCTGACAGGAAAAAAAGTTGTGGTATCAACGTTAAGTCAGGCTTCGATAGATTGGATTCCGGCAGCCATTTGCGATTAAGAGGAGATACCAGTCATCTTGGGTCTTCTTTGCCACTAAATCTAGTCCCTTCACAACGAAGATAATGACGATAAGAATTATACACCTCAAGCGCCATTATAAATATCTATCGTGCAGATATTATTTCATGCAACGTAGATCGCGGATATTGAACCGCTAAAATGTCTGATGGTAACTGAGGGTCTGATAACGGGAATACATTTTAATAAGCTGGAGGTTTTTAATTGGAACTATACACAACACTGGTGCAGAGCAACAGTCGCTGTCAGCTGGGATTGAGTGGGAGCTATCCCCCTGAAGGCACCTGTGCGGCTGAGCAGGCCTATCAAAGAACTGTGCTGGTTACCTTAGTAGGAGATAGGCAAAAAAATGTGGCCTAAGCATCGTTTACAGACCTCTGATCCCGGATAAGAACACCGCCCCTGTCAGAACATTCCACAGAGCAGTCGACCAAAGGTTAACCAAAATATACTGCTCAGTCTTGTTACATTCAGTATACTGATATAGTCTGATATTGGCATCTCGACTAGCTCATCCAAGCGGCAAGCGGCGGTTGTCATAGTAGTGAATTGAGGCGCTATGGTGTAGATATTGTTGTATTCAGTGAAATAAGACTATTTGGAGAAGATTCTCTTAATGAGATTGATGATTATACCTTCTGGAAAGACACTCCGAAGTGAAAATCACTAACAGACATGGAATCAGCTTTCGTTGTGAGAAGTAATCTGTTGTTTAAACTGATTAAGACTCTAGTTGGTATTAGTGTGAGGCCAATGTCACATGGTGTTTTTCTTGCAAGACATTTTAACCAATTAGGAATTGGATCTAACACTCATAGAATATTCTGTGAAATACTACTCATCTGTCTATTGGCTAGCCACTGACTTTTGCTGACATTAATGCTGCGATAAAAATCCAGTAAGCAAGAAATTTTGATAGGAGATTATTCCAGCAAGGATGTCGAAAGAGGAGGGTTACTTCTGCACAAGAGCGTGAAACCACGAGTTTATGCTCCAACATAAAGGATTTAAACTCAATCACCATTGACAATAGCAAGGGGGACAAATTTGTTTACTCCCGCAGTTGGTGTATAGCACTTCTGTCCAACGTTGAGAAGGTTCTGGGTTAAAAGATAAGGCTATGCTCAAAAGCCTGGTCCGACCATATCGACATCAGATCAGAGTCAGATCAGAGTCATACCATAGCTTCTGCAGAGTGAGGCACATTCACTATGATCTTTGTGACAAGGCAGTTTTAACGAATATGCAGTGAGCCACATAATGGATCTGTCAAATGCTTTACATACTGGGTCTGTCAAATGCTTTACATAACGGATCTGTCAAATGCTTTACATAATGGGTCTGGCAATGCTTTACTGTAAACAGAGAAGTTTGTAGGATGCTTGAAAGTTTGGTTGTCCGCACACATTCGCGAATTACCTCTTGCATTTTCACATGGTTTGAGTTGTTTGAGGGCAGAAATCTTAATCCTTCAGTGTAAAAACGAAAGTTAAGAAAAGCTACAAGAAGACTCCTGTACTGTTTAATACCTTCCTCATCTTTGTGACTACACTGTTGAAGGGAAGTGGGAACCATTATTAACATCCGAAGTGTCGGAAACCTTTTCAACATCAAAGACTACTGACCAGCACCAAGCTCAGATCTGAACAAGTCACTCCACTAGTGTTTACTAATGACCGTGTCCTTGTAGTTCATATACCGGAAGCCTTAGAAGCCATCATCTTTCGCAGCCATAACACTTTAAAAAAAATAATGGGCTTGACAATTAACGTCCAGAAAACTGAGGTCATTTGCCAACAGTATATTTCACCGCCCTCTTTCATCTCCTATTTCTCAGTACAGCATCAACAACTAACTTCATTCTCCCAAGTCAGATACCTAGGCGGCATAATTTTCAACAATCTGCTCACCGAACAAGGAGATAAGTCACCTCATAAAGGCACCTGCATCATGTGGAAGGCCCAGAAAGAGGGTCTTTCTAGACATCTGTCTCAGGGTTCTCGTGTACCGAGCAGTCTTTCTTTAACCAGTGCAGCAGACACATGAAGAATCTGGGGACCTTTAATATTAAGTATCTCTTAAATATCCTTCCAGTCCCCTAAAGAAATACGGCTACGCACTTAGAAATCCTCCATCGAACCAATAACAGTAGTATTGAATCCAGACTAGATATCAAATGAGATGGCTTAATCTTTTACTCTTTTACTTGTTTCAGTCATTTGACTGCGGCCATGCTGGTGCACCGCCTTTAGTCGAACAAATCGACTCCAGGACTTATTATTTGGAAGCCTAGTACTTATTTTATCGGTTTCTTTTGCCGAACCGCTAAGTTACGGGGACGTAAACACACCAGCATCGGTTGTCAAGCGATGTTGGGGGATAAACACAGACACACAAACATATACACACACATACATATATATATATACATATATACGACAGGCTTCTTTCTTTGTTTACGGAAGACCAGTAGTCGTCCATGCATACCAAACTCCGCTCTCCACTCCACCGATGTTATCCAAGGGAAAGGCAAAGACCGATACAGCTTGGCACCGGTGATGGTCTCAATTCATTTCTACAGCTGAGTGGACTGGAGCAACGTGAAATAAAGCGCCTTGCTCAAGAACACAATGCAAAGCCCGGTTTGGGAATCGAACTCACTACGTCATGATTGTGAGTCCGACGCTCTAAACACTGAGCCATGCGCCTTCACATATCGAATTCAATTGATAACCGATAAGCAAATAAACTCGATCAGGACTGATCTGGGGCTCAACATTAAAACAACAAAATATACAATTGCTCTTATCCATATACAGCTATTCTCTCTCTGCTTGTCTGTCTTTCTACCCCCCCCCCACCTCTCTCTCACACGCGAAATGTGCTATATGCTATAGTTCATAGCTGTTTGATTAATAACAGACCGATGGAATAAATGTGTGTGTGTGAAAGAGAGAGAGAGAAGGGGGAGGGAGGAAGGGAGAGAGGGGGGAATGTAGACAGTGAGGGAGAGAGAGAGAGAGGTGTTTGATAAACACTGGGGTTCATGATTAAATCCTTAAAGCCGGTGCTCTCAGTATAATTACAGTCAAATTCCTCCAGTCAGTAAAAGAATGAAAGAATTAATTAAAAAAGAGTTCGATTTGAGAGAGATCTGACTTCTATTTCTAGCTGGTCAAACGATCGTTTAATGCCACCACGTTGACACGATTGTAAACTCGTTATAGACTTCTCCATGCATTGATAAATATGGATACAAATATAGAACATATTTGGATATATAGTTCTATATTTAAGAGATGAGGAATTATGTACATTATTTACATTATTTACATTTGACAGATATTTGTCCTTATTTGTTGTTAACACGTTTCGGCTGATATACCCTCCAGCCTTCTTCAGGTGTCTTGGGGAAATTTCGAACCTGGGTTCTCATTCCTAAAGTAGTTTTGATGTTATTATGCCCACGGGCATATGGCGTAGTGGTTAAGAGCGCGGGCTACTAACCCCAAGATTCTGAGTTCGATTCCAAGCAGTGACCTGAACAATAACAACACTAATAATAATAATAGCATCGAAAAATACCTTAGGAATGAGAACCCAGGTTCGAAATTTCCCCAAGACACCTGAAGAAGGTTGGAGGGTATATCACTCGAAACGTTGTGTTAACAACAAACAAGATGAGGACAAATAGCCGTCGAATGTAAATAATGTAAATAATGTGTATCTGGATATATTTATGTATGAATTCACCGATTGTTATCGTTCAATGAAATATTTTTGTGATTGCAAGAATGTAAAATAAGAGAAAAGTAATGAATGGGGGAAGTTAAGTATATTCATATGGACATGACCGCGTGTAGGACTAGCGGAAGGTTTCAGCATTTCGGACAGTTACCTGTACGTAATAAGGATAGAAGGTTAAGGATCTTCTGGATGCAAACACACAAATGACGTAGTCTGGCCATTGTATTAGTTGAAAACAATATTGTAACAAAGAGAGATGTATAAAATGCTAAGAATACGCTTGTAGATCTAAAGTCGAAAACAAAATGTTTCCGTTCGGATATTTGTATAAATTTTAAAAATATATTTATCAATATTTTATATATATTTGCCAATATTTGTTCTTTTGATCATATCAATCTGTTATTTTTTTTTTGTGTTTTATTTTTGTTATTTTTTTTTCAGCCTCTGGACTACGGCCATTCTGGGGCGCCGCTTTGAAATGTTTAGTAACAAAAAAAAAGAAAAAAAAAAGAAAAAAAAAAGAAAAAAAAATCGACTTCAGTACTTATTTTAAGTCCGGTAATTATTTTATCTGTGTCTTTTGCTGAACCGCTACGTTGAAGATGTAAACAAATCATCACCGGTTATCAAGTGGTGGTGGGGACAAACACAAACTGAAACACACAGACATATATAATACACACAAACGCACACACACACACACACACACACACACACACACACACCACACACACACATAACGGGTTTCCGTGCAGTTTTCGTCTGCCAAATTCACTCACAAGACAGTGGTCATCTCGGGTTTATATTAGAAGACATCTGTCCGAGTTGCCGCACAGTCGGATTGAACCCGAAACCACGAAGTTTCAAAACTAGATTCTTAATCACACAGATATAGCTGCGCTAACAAGGAGAAATTCCTTACGTTTACAAGAGTTCAAGCATGTTCTTCGATCATTTTCTTATCTAGACATCCTCCATTCAGTGTTTGTAACAAAAATATATCAAATGTCTGTCTGTCTTGTTTCTTGTTATATCAATAATATAATAATATCTGAAACTTTTACACTGTATTAAAACTGCTTTCTTCTGTTCGTATATTGTAATAATCCCATTATTTCATCCTTTGCGGTGTTTCCTCATTGGGTGCAGAAATTCAGCTTGCTTGGGATACCTACAACCTACAAGTCGGCCCTAGAATAATTCTGCCTGTCTGTCCTCTGTCTAGTTATATTGCTTTCAAGTTTTGGCTCAAGGCCAACATTTCTGGTGGGAAGGGCTAGGTCGAGTAGATCTTCTCCAGTGCTCAGCTCGTACTCATTTTATCGACCCGAAAGTATGAAAATCAAAGTCGATTTCAGCGGAATTTGAACTCAATAATGCCGCTAAGCGCTCTGCCCGGCGTGCTAACGATTCTTATTTCTTTATTGCCCACAAGGGGCTAAACATAGAGGGGACAAACAAGGACAGACAAACGGATTAAGTCGATTATATCAACTCCAGTGCGTAACTGGTACTTACTTATTTAATCGACCCCGAAAGGATGAAAAGCAAAGTCGACCTCGGCGGAATTTGAACTCAGAACGAAACGGCAGACGAAATACCGCTCAGCATTTCGCCCGGCGTGCTAACGTTTCTTTTTTCTTTATTGCCCACAAGGGGCTAAACAAGGTTTGACAAAGGGATTAAGTCGATTACATCGACTCCAGTGCGTAACTGGTACTTAATTTATAGACTCCTAAAGGATGAAAGGCAAAGTGGACCTCGGCGGAATTTGAACTCAGAACGTAGCGGCAGACGAAGTACCGCTAAGCATTTCGCCCGGCGTGCTAACGTTTCTGCCAGCTCGCCGCCTTTTCCTTTGTAGTTATATTGATAAATATATTTGAAGTTTTTATACTGTATTAGAACTGTTCTCTTCTGTTTATATTTTATAATAAACACATTATTCCATTACTTGTATTATTTCTCCATTGGCACAAAAGTTCATTTTACATAAGGGTACCTCCAACCTAATCGTCGGCCCTGGTTTAATTCTGAAAGGTTCGCGGAGACAAAACTCTTTCATTTTTGCTATATCAAATAATTTATAAAATATGTCAAATTTTCGTGAATGCTATACAATAACCCATAGAGTAGGGATTAAGTGGAGGCCTTCAACATAAAATTGACTGCAAAAACTCCAACAAAAAACTACGGGATATTTCGCTAACTACCAAACGTAAAGTGTGTTCCATTGGAAAACTACTTTAGACAAGGGTCACGGAAGGTTTTAATTTGGTTAAAGGTTGAGGAAGGTTGAGATATTTCTTTACTTTGAAAACTTCAAGCTGGCAATTATGTTCTGAGTTCTTTATCTTCTGAATTCAAATTCCGCCGATGTCGGTTAATTAAATACCTATTTCTTTACTACCCACAAGGGGCTAAACACAGAGAGGACAAACAAGGACAGACATAGGTATTAAGTCGATTACATCGACCCCAGTGAGTAACTGGTACTTAATTTATCGACCGCGAAAGGATGAAAGTCCAAGTCGACCTCGGAACGTAGCAGCAGACGAAATACCGCGTAGCGTTTCACCCGGCGTGCTAACGATTAATGTCGATTTAACCGAGTAGCCGACTCCTACACAATTTCAGGTCTTGTGGCTGTAGTAGAAAAGATTCTATCTTTATTTTATTTTCGTGTGGCAACTGGTTATATATTTTCGATGGGTCCGTCACTGGTTAACTACGATTCTGATGATGAGAGCGACAAGGGAGTATTTGTAACTCGATGCCAATCAGGCATCTCGAGAGGCTTCCGAATTTTTTTTTTTTACTATATCCTTCTCCATCAAGGAAAGATATACATGCATACACGCACGCACTTACAAGCCCATACACACACATTTGTAACGAAGCTTGACGTACGTGTATATGGATGCACGCACGCACACACCCACATACACCCACATACACAATTTACCAAATCAGTCGCAAAGTATTAATGAACCTGAGGGCCCTAAACTAGAAGAGCCAGGCTGAAAATCCAAATTGTTTTCAAATCTGCTTGCTGACGACCGGCTATTAAACTCACAATTTGGTAGAAAGCACTTTAGTTAACAATATGCTTCTTTACTACCCACAAGGAGCTAAACATAGAGGGGACAAACAAGGACAGACAAACAGATTAAGTCGATTATATCGACCCCAGTGCGTAACTGGTACGTAATTTATCGATCCCGAAAGGATGAAAGGCAAAGTGGACCTCGGCGGAATTTGAACACAGAACGT
>NC_042997.1:189343031-189383031 GCF_006345805.1 Octopus sinensis
CAACACAGCCACTCCTACGCCTATAACTGTGTATTATAACTATTTACGCCTAGTAGCGTATATAGTTATAGTACACAGAGCATTTGTAGTGAAAAATTAAGATGAACATCAGTATAAATATTTAATCCCTACGCACGTTTTACTACTGCAGTTATTTGGAACCCAGCACTGGATGTTCCAAGTGAATTTGGATGCTTGATTGCAATGGATTATTAGGGGAGCACTTTTATTGCATTCTAATACAGAGATCTTTATGCCAACCCACATGTTTACATTCATGCGTACATAAAAGAGCACCCTCGGTCATGAATGACCATGGAATTGCACCTAGTAAGTTCCCCTCCAAGACACATGTCAAGGCAAGGTTGTTGATAGAAGAGAAGCAGTCGCCCATGCACACCAGCCCCATTCTCCACGCCTCTGATGTTATCCAAGGGAAAATCAAAGGCCGATACAGCTTGGCACCGGTGACGTTGCAACTCATTTATACAGATGAGTGAACTAGAGAAACGTGAAATAAAGTGTCTTGCGTTGCAGGGAATCGAACTCACGACCTTGCGATCGTGAGCCGCGCGCCTTCACTACACACACACACGCATGCACGAACGCACACGCACACACACACACACACACACACACACACACACACACACACACACACACACACACACAACACACACACACATGCATGTTTATATTGTATGTACATGTATGGGTGTCTGTGCTGAAGATGGGAGAGGTAGCTGAAAGAGCCTCTTGTAGGTTATGGAGCAAGAGAGAGGAGCTCCACAGCGGACGAAGCTGGCCTTTTGAAATACAGGTATTACTCATTTTTGTTACGGAGCAAGAGAGAGGAGCTAAGTTGGAAGTCAGGAGGAGACGAGGAGCAATGATTTGGTCAATTCTGCCAACGAGAGGGTGTTACGGTTCAGGGTCGAAACACTCAATGATCGTTAGATACCGTCTGATGACAGTAGCAAAATTGCTCGAATATCGCGCTTTGATAGTTCCATTTCAGATGATTGTAACAACGGGGAAAAAAATATCAATGTTAATTTATAGATGCATTTGGACTAGTCTATGACTATCATCCGACAATTGCAAAAAAAAAAAAATAATAAATTAAAATAAATGTTAAAAAATAATTCAAAACGCTGCAAAAATCTTGCACAAATTCTTCATGGTTCAAAACGTTGCTTACTTTTTACTCAACCTGATATATGCATCTATGTACGTTTGTATACATGCGTGTTTGTGGAAAACCGCAAATTCGTAGGCGGTTGCTACTCGCGGTCGGACTGACCTCGTTCATGATTATTTAATGATTTTATAATTGCATAGATTTATAAGCTGCACACACACACACACACACACCACACACACACACACACACACACACCACACACACACACAGACACACACACACAGACACACACACACAGACACACACACACACACACGCATATATATATATATATATAGACGTATAGATAGATATAGATACATACTTACACACATGCACACACATTTATATATAGGGACGTTTATATATATATATATATATATATATATATATACGCATACAGACATATAGTAGTATGTATGTACGTATGTATATATGTACGTATGTAATCACTGTAGATGTGCCATAAACTCTCGGAGAGTCACGTCTGTAACCTGTTAATAGTTCCCAAGTGAAACCATGTCATTTGTCTTTCGTGAAGTATAACCTTTGTAAAATGCTAAACATTATGACATCATTCAGTTCCCGTTTCCCTCTGTATATATTGGAGACTGTCTGTATTTAGCCAAAGCAAACACCATTGTGCTTACACTGTAGTAAAAATCATTGGGTTTCTCGATGAGCGAAACATGGCATCTGATTTCGATCTCAGAGTAAAGACAATAATTTTATGTATATTGTTAATGTCATTCGTCAAGGAATGAATTTCACAATTTCTCCTTTTGAAAGTTTTACATGTTAAGATACTACTTGCTTCCACGATAGAAAAAAAAAGAAGAAGAAGACCAATGCAAAGAAACAAGAACTAACCAAATATTGGTTTCAAATTTTGGCACAGGGCCAGCAATTTCAGGAGAGGGGTTAAGTCAATAACATCGATCCCAGTACACCGCTGGTACTTATTTTATCGACTCCGAAAGGATGAAAGGTAAAGTCGACTTCAGCAGAATTTGAACTCTGAACGTAATGACAGACGAAATACCGCTAAGCATTTCGCTCAGCGTGCTAACGTTTCTGCCAGCTCGCCGCCTTTCTATCCTACAATGTTACCCCACATGTAGCCACATACTTGTTTGGTAGGGTTATTGGGGGCTAAAATATAACAATACAAACCACAACATATACGTCTTTATAAAAGGTAACGGTAAAGACCGCGTTCAGTCATGAATGACCACGGGATTGCACCGAAAAGCTTCGCTTCTGAGGCATAAATCCGGGCAAGGTTGTTTATAGAAGACAGCAGTCGCCTATGCATATCAGCCTCCCCTCTCCACGTCACCGATGTTATCCAAGTGAAAGGCAAAAGGCGATACAGTTTGGTACCAGTGGTAAAATTTGTGAACTAATACTGAATATAAAATGCTAGAAAAGAAGACAAGCAGTCATAAACAGAAAGTTGGTTGAACGTTGTGTAAACAACCCAGAAATATTTCTGACACACGCGAACGCTGTCAGGGGACTATAATGGCGACGAATCTGAAATCTGCAAGAAGCCGGTTCTAAAACCGGATCGTTTCCCTTTGAAAGGCAGATCGAGAAATTAATTTTTTGTAACTAAACACTTTCAAACTCCGGACACTGGTAGAATGTGTCATATAAAACATATATTACTCATAGTGTTGTTGAGAAAAGTTTATATTTTTAAAGTTATTTCCTGTTAAAGTAGTCGTATTTCAACCAATCAATGACGTGTATTCAGCTGAATGAAATTACTGCTGTTGTTTGTCAACAACTATCGGCGGTGTCTATTTCGTTTGTCACTGTTGTTTATGACATCATTCGTGCGTTTCTACTGGTTTTAGCTGTGGGGTTAGGGTTAGGCTTGGAATTTTAGGGTTAGAGTTACGGAAAAAAGTGAAAAATGAAGAAATTGGAGAAGAAGGGATGGGTTGGGGACAAAAAAGTCTTTCCGAAAATAGTAGCTGAAAAACAGGAAAAAAAACTAAAAGCAGTAGAAATGCACGAACGATTGTGGTGGAGCCATGAAGTAAACATGCTTCAGACACACTCGTTTATTCATACAAACGTAACTGAGATTAGATATGTCATAAATAACAGTGACAAACGAAATATACACCACCGGAAGTTGTTGTTGACAAACAACAGCAGTAATATTATTCAGTTGAATACACGTCATTGATTGGTTGAAATTACCGAAATACGACAACTTTAACACAAGATAACTTTGAAAATAGAAACTTTTCTCAACAACACTAAGAGTAAAAGATGTTTTATAGTTAGTTAGTTAGTTAATTTGGCTCGAAAGCAAATAGCAAGGTCATGTAGGGGGACATGGAGTTAAGTACAGGGTGGTGTTCATGTAAAGAGTTCAGGCCACTTGAGGTCAAGGGAGGCTTTGAACAAAGCGGTCGTCGGCATCTTCACCATCTCGTCTGGCAGCTTGTTCCACGGATCCGCAACCCGGACGGAGAAAGCTCCTCTCCTTATATGACACATCCTACCAGTGTCCGAAGTTTGAAAGTGTTTAGTTACAAAAAATTAATTTCTTCCTCTGCCGTTCAAAGTGTAAATATTCCTAAAACCAATATAAACGTTAATGTCTAACGAAGTATCAAAATACTTACGCAAACGCCAACAAAAATCTCATTTATAAATAATCCAGGAAAAATAACAAGGACACTGACAACAACACCACTGATAAAACAAAAAAATGCTGTGGTTAAATCCTTTCCAAACTTCACAGATCTGTTCAGAATGCATTTAAAAATAAATGCTTCGAATCATAGATATGTTACTCTTGTACTCTTTATACTCTTTTACTTGTTTCAGTCTTTTGACTGTGGCCATGCTGGAGCACCGCCTTTAGTCGAGCAAATCGACCCCAGGACTTATTCTTTGTAAGTCTAGTACTTATTCTATCGGTGTCTTTTGCCGAACCGCTAAGTTACGAGGACGTAAACACACAAGCATCGGTTGTCAAGCGATGTTGGGGGGACAAACACAGACACACAAACATACACACACACACATATATATATATGTATTAATATATACGACAGGCTTCTTTCAGTCTCCGTCTACCAAATCTACTCACAAAGCTTTGGTCGGCCCTAGGCTTTAGTAGAAGTCACTTGCCCAAGATGCCCCGCAGTTGGACTGAATCCGGAACCATACAAAAATTCTAAAAGTACTTGAGTACAACTCAGCATTCAAGACGAGCTTTTAATATCCTTTCTACTATAGGCACAGGGCCTGAAGTTTGGCGGAGGGGATTACTCAATTATCAGCGTAAGTGGTACTTCATCGGCCCCAAAAGGATGAAAGGCAAAGTAGACCTCAGCGGAATTAGAACTCAGAACGTAAAGATATGTGAAATGCCGCTAAGCATTTTGCCCGATGTACTGACGATTCTACCAGCTCGCCGCCTTTAGGCAGGCTTTTAATATTACTCACAAGAATAAGATGGCGAGCTGGCAGAGTCGTTAGCAAGTCGGGCAAAATGCTTAGCGGCATTTCGTCTGTCTTTACGTTCTGTGATCAAATTCCGCTGAGGTCGACTTTGCCTTTCATCCTTTCGTGGTCGATAAAATAAATACCAGTTGAACACGAGGGTCGATGAAATCGACTAAACCCCAAACTGCTGGCCTTGTGTCAAAATTTGAAACCAATATCACTCATAACATTAATGTATCTATAATTCAAGAAACACTATCATAACCGGAACATAAAACACCCTGACTCCAAATGGAGATTAAAAGGAGACGAGGCAGACCCTTTCACAACTGGGTTGTTTTATAACAAATACATTCACACATTCATATATGTGTGTGTGTGTAAGTGTGTTATGTATGTGTACAATATATACACATATATATGTATACAGCCACTCCTAGGCGTAGGAGTGGTTGTGCTTACGAACTACATGGTTCCGGGTTCAGTCCCACTGCGTGGAACCTTGGGCAAGTGTCTTCTACTATAGCCTCGGGCCGACCAAAGCCTTGTGAGTGGATTTGGTAGACAGAAACTGAAAGAAGCCTGTCGTATATATATATATATATATATATATATATATATATATATGTACGTATGTGTATATATATATATATATATATATATATGTATATGTATGTGTGTGTGTATATATGTTTGTGTGTCTGTGATTGTCCCCCCAACATCACTTGACAACCGATGCTGGTGTGTTTATATCACCGTAAATCAGCGGTTCAGCAAAAGAGACCGATAGAATAAGTAATAGGCTTACAAAGAATAAGTCCTGGGGTCGATTTGCTCGACTAAAGGCGGTGTTCCAGCATGGCTACAGTCAAATGACTGAAACAAGTAAAAGAGTAAAGAGTAAAAGAGAGAAGAGAGAAATATATACGTACACACGCGTGTATGTAACTCTGATCCCACGAACCATTCCCATCAGTTTACTTTCTGCAACGGCAACGCCTTAACATTCACACAAAGACATAGTTGGATAAAATGAGACAAAACTGCACTCAACACGTTCTGGTTTTCAAATAGGACAGACAACAGATGAGATACTATACTCCCTTTACATCCCAAACAATCCCTGCCAACTCACACACACACATATTGCCTCGCCATGTTCACTATAATAACTCTTCCATAGACATCACCTACTGTTCTACACACCAAGCTGCCGTAATTACTTGGCAAACAGTTCCTCAAGTTTCAAACTTAAAAGACCCACACTGGAACCAGTTCTTACAAGAATAGGAACAAAGTTTTGCAGAACTCAACAACACGTTATTCATTAACATTTTTTTGTACATTAGAATGCATATATTTTACAAAATAATTATAGAAACATAAACTAAAAGAAAAAAAAAGAACTAAAATGAACTAGAATAAGGGTGAAAGAAATACAGATAAAGGATATGAAAGAACATAGAAAACAGCGCACTATGCATCGTAAGTTAAGTACAGATCACCTACACAATAAAAGATACACATGAATATAAAAGATCACTCGACATAATTTATAGTGACAGTCTTTAACACTATATGAAAATCCATCTTTAAAGAAAAGACGCGTGCAAATCTCTTGAGCACTCCAACATTGGCATCCTAAAAACGCTTTTTCTTCTACTCAGCTCGGCAAGCACGAGGGTGACATACACACGGAAAAGGCTGTAACATCAGTAACCTCATTTGTCTCAAACTGCATTCTGAGACGTACACCACAAGCAATAAGTTGAAGAACGGAAGCTGCCGTTCAAGAATTTGGACCTGGAGATCTCCATTTCCATCAACTTCGAGGGGCCACCTCCCAGTGGTGTCGGGCGTCAACGAAGAGCCCTCGACTACAACAAGACGACCAAAGTTTTTTTTTCCCCCAAGGTCTGGGGTCTCCCGCCCCTAAGCCCTAGACCATCACCTAATCACCCTTACCCGTTTTGTTGCTTAACAACAACAACAAGAACGGAAGCTGTGGTGTTCTGACCGGGTCCGCTTTCCGAACTCAGCTGTAACCGCCATAAAAAGCTACGAGAATACAGGAGTTGGCTGGATATTGGAGAGAGTATAATATGTCCAGATTGTCATATGCGATTCTGCACTGTATGACATAGTGGAATATGGTCTTTAGCTTGTAGATGTTATGGTATATATATATATATATTTCTTTACTGCCCACAAGGGGCTAAACATAGAGGGGACAAACAAGGACAGACAAAGGGATTAAATCGATTACATCGACCTCAGTGCGAAACTGGTACTTTATTTATCGACCCCGAAAGGATGAAAGGCAAAGTTGACCTCGGCGGAATTTGAACTCAGAACGTAACGACAGACGAAATACCGCTAAGCATTTCGCCCGGCGCGCTAACGTTTCTGCCAGCTCGCCGTTTCATGTTATTGTATTATAACTGGCAAGATGCATCTGTGTCGTAACTCGATGTTTGACCGTCTGCTTGCACGCGATAGAACTGCTCGATCAGGACTGAACTGGGACTATATAATAACAACAAGAGCAACAGTAGTAACAGCAGCAACAGTGGAGGCGCAATGGCCCAGTGGTTAGGGCAGCGGACTCGCGGTAGTAAGAACGTGGTTTCGATTCCCAGACCAGGCATTGTGAGTGTTTATTGAGCAAAAACATCTAAGCTCCGCGAGGTTCCGGCGGGGGACGGGGTAGGTTTGAACCCCGCTGTACTCTTTCACCACAACTTTATCTCACTCTTTCTTTCTACTTCTTCCACAAAGCAGAGGAACCATGGTGTAACCCACTATGGTGTGGTAAACTTTCAGACCCTAGTATAGATTACGAATCCGCTGTACCCCAGGATGGTTCAGCTCTCCACCCGTTAAAAGCCACAATTTACGGAATGAGGATAACAACGTAGCTTTAGCGCCCGTGCAACCGCCAGTCTATCGCGTGTGGTGGGTGGACCTTCAAGTTGCCACACGCATTCTTAGTAGCTTAGAGTAGGCTCGAATTAGAGATTATTCTTTGTGGCTAATGGCGTGAATCCTGATTGGAAGAAGAAAAAGAACAGCAACAATAAGAATAACGGTGATAACTACTGCTGAGTCGCTTTAATTGTTAGGAACCCATTCCCCCAGCCAAATGTCTCTACCGTCATAAAATTGGAAAGGATACATTTGATAATGCATTCCTTGAAATTCACAAAAAGACGGATTGGTCACAACTGAAATGTCTATGATTATAGGTCTGCTCGACTATGGTTAACTTGGGGTTAAACAACAATGTTGCTTGTTGGCTGGACATCAGAGATTGTACTGGAAGGCTTCTGGTTAGATGCACAACCATGACCAGAGGCAGGAATCGATGGAGAGAGAGATGGTGCATGCGTCCATAGTTGCTGATATTCAGCAATGTGGATGGGGATATATATGGCAAGGCAATCAACAACATTGCCACACACACAGTTGGGTAGATTTGCTAGTAAAAATAATTAGAAGAAGAAGAAGAGAAAGAAGAAGAAGAAGATCAGAAAATATTAAGATTTACTCATTGAATATTGTACTGGAAAACTTCTGGCTAGATGCACAACCATGACCAGAGACAAGAATCGATGGAGAGAGATGATGCATGTGTTCATGGTTACTCACATTCAGCAATGTGGATGGGGATATATATGGCTAGGCAATCAACAACATTGCCACACACACAGTTACTGTGTTATCATATTAACTAAAACTCGCCCCCATACGGTTACCATGTCTACACTTATACCTCCTACACCAACATACAGGCATACATACTTATCTTAACATTAACATAAAGATACACATGTATACTCGAACACACAGAGACAGATTCACAAACACACTCATCAAAACACGAATACGCAAATGGATACACAGAGATTCCCACAAACACACACAAACATATACAGAAAACATATACATACACACACACACACAAGCGCGCACACACACACGAACTCGGGTACACACGTAATAACGCAACCACTCAAACACAGATTCAGATACACACCCACTCATACACACACATACGAACACTCATACACACATACTAATGCAACCTCGCGAACATAGATTCAGTCAGACAAACAGACAGACACACACACAGACACACACGCGCACACACACACACACACACACACACACACACACACACACACACACACACACACACACACACACACACACACACACACACACACACACACACACACACACACACACACAACAGTGATTTCTAATTTAGTGTAAAATTGTAAAAATTTTGATAAGTAGGTTGTTGGTTGATACCAACGACTCCAGTACTTGACTAGGACTTTATTTTATCGACCGCACTGTGGGGTGGGGGTGGGG
Organism: Octopus sinensis; assembly: GCF_006345805.1. Taxonomy (NCBI): domain Eukaryota; kingdom Metazoa; phylum Mollusca; class Cephalopoda; order Octopoda; family Octopodidae; genus Octopus; species Octopus sinensis. Next base: position 189,352,066 of record NC_042997.1, read on the forward strand.
GACGGAATGAAATGGGAAGTTGGGCTCGGCACAACTTGAACTCAGAATATAAAGAGTCAAAACTAATATCCCGAAACATCTTTGCGCAGGTGCGGCTGTGTGGCAAGTAGCTTGCTTACCAATCACATGGTTCCGGGTTCAGTCCTACTGCGTGGGACCTTGGGCCATTGTCCTCTACTATAGCCTCGGGCCGACCAAAGCCTTGTGAGTGGATTTGGCAGACGGAAACTGAAAGAAGCCCATCGTATATAAATATATATGTATGTATATATGTATGCATGTATGTATGTATACATGTATGTATGTATGTATGTATGTATGCATGTATGTATGTATGTATGAGTGTGTATATGTTGTGTATCTGTGTTTGTCCCCCCAACATCTCTTGACAACTGATGCTGGTGTGTTTAGGTCCCCGTAACTTAGCGGTTCGGCAAAAGACACCGATAGAATAAATACTAGGCTTACAAAAAACAAGTCCTGGGGTCGATTTGATTCGACTAAAGGCGGTGCTTCAGCATAGCCGCAGTCAAATGACTGAAACAAGTAAAAGAATAAAAGAATACTTGTCCAGTTCTATACAACCATATTGACACCGACTGATACCTACATAAGCATCACTCAATTATACATACATGCACACACTCACAAATGTACATGCACGCACTCGCACGCATAGAAACGTACCACGCCCCAAAACAGACGTAAAATGCAAGCACTCACGCAGTCACATTCAACATATATACAGATGCATGCATGGATACATTCGAATAGACATGCACATTTGTGAATACTACACATATACAACACACACATGTACAAACGTCGGACGTGATAAGGCCTATCGCTGCAGAAAGAGACTCGGGAGAAAAACCTCCACATAGACTCGTGTAAATATACAATTTTCTATACTTTGACTGAGTTCTGTCATTCATAAATTTGTTTGTTGTTGTTTTTTATTTAACCGTATATGGCGTTTTCAGGCCTGCAGTAATAAAGAATGCAAGCCATATTTTTTCCATTCAACTAATACTGATGATGGGGAAATTTAGCTCTCTATTTTTGGTATGAAACCTTTCAATAACAACATTAATTAGCTGTCATGCAACAACAAACACAGACACACACACGCATATATATATATATGTATATATATAATATATATAATATATATATATATAATATATATATATATATATATATATATATATTATATATATATATATATATATATATACATATACATATACGACGGGCTTCTTTTCAGTTTCCGTCTACCAAATCCACTCACAAAGCTTTGGTCGGCCCAAGGCTATAGTAGAAGACACTTGCCCAAGGTGCCACGCAGTGGGACTGAACCCAGAACCATGTGGATGTATGGCTTTATGTTTGCAGTGGGGCTAAAACCTCTTGTATCATCTAAACATGAGAAATTTGAAACTCGTTGAATTTTTCTACATCAAATGAATATGATGAAACTCTTCCAGGGTTTATTTTTCACATTTTCCTATCATTCGACAGCATTTTAGTCGAATGAAATGACCCTAGTACATCTTCTTTGTTAAACTCGGTACTTTTTCAATCGGTCTTTTTTACAGAACTGGTAGATTATGGGGACGCAAAGACAGCAAACACGCGCCCACCTACACACATGCATACACAGCCATTCGACCGCCGCCATACTGGAGTGCAGTGTTGAAGGGTTTTAGTCGAAGAAATCGAACCCAGAACTCATTTTTTAAGTCTAGTACTTATTCTATCGTTTCCTTTTGCCGAACCGCTTTGTTACTGAGACGTAAATACCGATTGTCAAGCGGTGATGTGAGGGCGAACACAAACACAAAGAAACACACACACACATACACACACACACACACACACACACACACACACACACACACACACACGCACACACACATAAGACGGGCTTCTTTCAGTTTCCGTCAAGCAAATCGACCCCAGGACTTATTCTTTGTAAGCCTAGTACTTATTCTATCGGTCTCTTTTGTCGAACCGTAAAGTGACGGGGACGTAAACACACCAGCATCAGTTGTTAAGCGATGTTGCGGAGACAGACACAGACACGCAAACATGTACATACATATATACATATATATATATACGACGGGCTTCTTTCAGTTTCCGTCTACCAAATCCACTCGCAAGGCTTCGGTCGGCCCGAGGCTATAGTAGAAGACACATGCCCAAGGTGCCACTCAGTGGGACTGAACCCGGAACCAGGTGGTTGGTAAGCAAGCTTCTTACCACACTTCACTGGCGTATATCTAATTTTGTTTGACTGTGTATATATGTGTGTGTGTGTGTGTGTGTGTGTGTGTGTGTGTTTACGAGTGTGTGCGTATGAGTGTATATGCGTGTGTGAGTGTGTGTATGACTGTGTGCGTATGTGTGTATGAGTGTCTGTGTGCGTATGAACGTGTGCGTTCGCATGAGTGTGTACGTATGAGTGTGTATGTATGTGTATGTGTGTGTTTGCGTATGTTTGTGTGTGTGTGTGTGTGTGTGTGGTGAGTATGTATGTGTATGAATGTGTGTGTATGTGTGTGCGCGTATGAGTGTGTATATGTGCATGCGTGTGCATGTGTGTGTGTACATGTGTGTATGTATGCATGTGTGTGTGTGTGTGTTTGCGTATGTGTGTGTGTGTGTGGTGAGTATGTGTGCGTATGAATGAGTGTGTATGTGTGTGCGCGTATGAGTGTGTATATGTGTATGTGTGTGCGTGTGTGTGTGTATGTGTGCATGTATGCATGTGTGTGTGTGTGTGTGTGGTGTGTGTGTGTGTGTGTGTGTATGATTGCGAATGTAGTTATAAGGACAGAGTGACATTACATGCTGGGATGGTTTGTTTGTATTTGTTACGTACCATTGTCGCTTACTCAGACACACCCAGACATTAATACACGCATCAATCTGGAACAGTCTGGGTATTACTGACCGATGCTGCTACAGATAATGAAACCGAAAACTACGACGACGACGACGACCACGGCGACGGCGATGATGGCGTTGATGAAGATGTCTGCTGCTGCTGCTGCTGCTACAGATGATGGTAGTGATGATGATGATTATGATGATGATGATGTTGATGATGATGACGAAGATGATGATTATGATGATTATGATGATGATGATGATGATGATGATGACGAAGATGATGATTATGATGATGATGATGATGATTATGATGAGGATGGTGTTGGTGATGTTGATGATGAGGATGAGGATAATGATGATGATGATGATGATGATGATGACGACGACGACGACGATGATGATGAAGATGACTGCTGCTGCTGCTACTGATGATGATGGTGATGCTGCTGCTGCTGCTGATGATGATGATGATAATGATGATGATGGTGATGATTATGATGATGATGATGATGATGATGATGATGGTGATGGTCAAAATATAGTTGCAGACCTGACGTTGCAATTGTTCATTTTAATGAGTGTGCCCGTTGTGGCTGTGTTGATTGCTTTGCACTCGGTGCGTGTGGTCGTGTGTGTGTGTATGTGTCTGTGTATGCGTGTACGTGTGCGTGCGTGCGTGTGCACGAGTCTTTGTCTGTGTGATTACATGTAAGGGGTGGGGTCTATTATTACAAATGATTGAGTGTGCATTTCCAATTGTGTATTCTGTGTACAAATATACATTTCCAGTTGTGCGTATGTATATTATGCTTCTAATTACTTGTGTCTCTTCCTACGACTCGGTGGCATGTGTTGCGTTTGTTACAGGTGTGTACATGTATGTGTTGTGTGTGGTATGTGTGTGAATGTGTATGTATGTGTATGTGTATGTGTGTGTGGGTGAGTATGATTGTGCATGCGTGTGTGGGGTGTTTGGTTCTGTTGGTGTGCGAGGCTCTGTGTGTGTGTGTGTGTGTGTGTGTGAATGTGTATACGTGTGTATGTGTATGTGTGTGTGGGTGAGTATGATTGTGCATGCGTGTGTGGGGTGTTTGGTTCTGTTGGTGTGCGAGGCTCTGTGTGTGTGTGTGTGTGTGTGTGTGAATGTGTATACGTGTGTATGTGTATGTGTGTGTTGGTGTGTGGTTGTGTAGGTGTGCGCGGCTGTGCGTGTGTGTGTGTATGTGAATGTGTATGTATGTGTGTGTGTGTGTGGGTGAGTATGTATGTGCATGTGTGTGTGTGGACGTGTAGTTGTGTAGGTGTGCGCGGCTGTGCGTGTGTGTGTGTATGTGAATGTGTATGTATGTGTGTGTGTGTGGGTGAGTATGTATGTGCATGTGTGTGTGTGGACGTGTAGTTGTGTAGGTGTGCGCGGCTGTGTGTGTGTGTGGTGGGGGAATGTGTGTGTGGGTGAGTATGTATGTGCATGTGTGTGTGATTGTGTGGACCTGTAGGTGTGCGCGGCTGTATGTGTGTGTGAATGTGCATGTGTTTGTATGTGCATGTGTGTGTGGGTGCGTAGTTCTGTAGGTGTGCGCGGCTGTGTGTGTGTGTGGTGGGGGAATGTGTGTGTGTGTGTATGTGTGTGTGGGTGGGTATGCATGTGCATGTGTGTGTGTGTATGTTTGTATATGTGTGTGTGAGTATGATTGTGCATGTGTGTGGTTGTGTGGTTCTGTAGGTGTGCGCGGCTGTGTGTGTGTGAATGTGTGTGTATGTGTATGTGTATGTGGGTGAGTATGAGCATGTGTGCGTGAATGTGTGGTTCTGTAGGTGTGCGCACTGCGTGTGTGTGTGTATGTGTGTGTGGGTGGGTATGCATGTGCATGTGTGTGTGTGTTGTTTGTATATGTGTGTGTGAGTATGATTGTGCATTTGTGGTGGTTGTGTGGTTCTGTAGGTGTGCGCGGCTGTGTGTGTGTGAATGTGTGTGTATGTGTATGTGTATGTGGGTGAGTATGAGCATGTGTGCGTGAATGTGTGGTTCTGTAGGTGTGCGCAGCTGCGTGTGTGTGTGTATGTGTGTGTGTGTGCATAAATTATCATTTATCTTTTATTTGTTTCAGCCATTATATCGCACCAATGTTGGGGCACCGCCTTGAAGAATTTTTAGTCGAATAAATCGACTCTAGTACTTATTTCTTTTAAAACCCAGTTCTGTATCGGTCGCTTTTGCTGAACCGCTAGGTTACGAGGATGTAATCACAACAACACCTGTTGTCAAGGGGTGGTGGGAGGAGAAACACACACACACACACACACACACACACACACACTCACACACACACACACACACACACACACAACAAGCTTCTTTCAGTTTCCGTCCACCACACAAGGCTTCAGTCGGCCCGGGGACATAGCAGTTATATATAGTTATTTTGGTTGAACAACAGCCGCTTCGATTAGCCGTTTCGAATCCTGCTCGAGACTTACACATTTCAATAACCCCTAAATAATCACACACAATTTTTTTCTATTTTATTTTTGCTATTAACCGTCCTCGCGACCCCCTTCGTATCTCCGATGGGGCCATGAACTACACGATGAAAATCCAGAGTTATTCGTGGTCAATGAATTTTTAATAAAAATTCGAAGGTGGTATATCAATTCAAAAATCGATATCCATGAAATAATCATACTTTCTCATTTTTTTTAATGCTAAAAATCTTCCTGACAATCGTCTTTGTAATTCTTAAAAATATAACTATTGGTCCAGCCGTCTGGCCGTGAAAGAGGGAGCAGACAAAGAGACGGACAGACGAAAGGACATAACGCCCATTATAGTAAGATCATCATCATCATCATCATCATTATTATTATTTGATAAAAACTCACAGCTTATTTTGCTGGGTATGATGGAAAGTGTTAGCTGTCCACAGCCAGCAGACTAAGGCGACACTTGTTTAATGGTCATGCGTCAAGAACCCTGCAAAGAATTATTATTATTACTATTATTATTATTATTATTATTATTATTATTATTATTATTATTATTTTTTTTTTTTTCATTTTTTCTTCTTTCAAATTTGCTTCCATTTCTTGCCGAGTGTCTTCCCGACTCCTAGGGCAAAGAAACTCATAGTATACATTGGTAGGCCATTAAACCAAACTCAATAGTTCGTTCATTTAAAAAAAATTTTTTTTTTAAGTTAAATTAAAATACATGAGCAGCAACAGTTCTCACATCGACAATGCTCTTCTCAATACGTGTGATGTACCAGTTAGACAATCTTTTGCACTTCTTGCAGGGATGGTAAGCCAGGGATCATTCTCATATAATTTTCGGTTCCCTTCTTGATCATTCCTAGTGCTCCTACGATCACTGGTATTGTAACCGCCTTGAGATGCCAACATTTCTCAATTTCAATGAGTAGGTCTTTATATTTTCTGAGCTTGTCAAACTCTTTCGCTGAGATATTATGATCACAGGGGATGTCATGTCGATCAATAAGCAAACTTTATTGTTTTGTCTTTCACAACAATATCTGGTTTATTGGCCTTGATGGTTCGGTCTGTATGTACTGGAAAGTCCCACAGAATGGTTACATTTTTTCCTTCAGTTACAGCCTCAGGGTGGTGATTGTACCACTTGTCGGCAGTTTTGATATTGTAATGCCGACTTATTAGCCAGTGTAGATATTGGCCAACTCTGTCATGTCTTAATTTATACTGGACATATTATTATTATTATTATTATTATTATTATTATTATTATTATTATTATTATTATTATTATTATTATATGAAAACTGCTTATTTTGCTGGGTATGATGGAAAGTGTCAACTGTCCACGGCCAGCAGACATAGGTGAGACTTGTTTACTGGTCATGCTTCAAGAACCCTGCGAAGAATTCTTGCAGTTCCAAGCAATGCTGATCGTTGTAAGTGTTCTACTTTCACACTTGCACCAATATTTTTCATCCAAGTTGATAGTTGAATGCTAATACTTCCAAGTGCGCCAATTACTATTGGTATCACGTCTACTCTCCTCATTGACAAAACCTTCGTATTTCCCACTAGAAATCGTCATAGTTGTTTATTTTTTTCTTCTTTCATATTCATCCTGTTTTTACCGGGTCATGCAATGTCGATTATCATGCATGATCTTTCCATTTTATTCACCACAACAATGTCCGGTTTCCGATGTCTGATCAGATGTTCGCACTCAATCATTGCATCTCACAGGATTTTGCAATTCTCATTCTCGGTGACTGCTGGGATTTTCTCATACCACTTCTTTGCTCTTTGTTGGCCGTGACTTCCACAAAGTTCCCAATGGATCATTCTTGCCACATTGTCATAGCATCTTTTGTATTCGCGTTGTGACAATTCCGGGCATTCGCTAACGATGTGCCATACCGCTTTACTCCTCTTACCACATATTCTGCATTTGTTGCTTTCGATAATGTTGTCTATTCTGCACTTCACATAGTCGGTCCTTAACGCTAGTTCTTGAGCTTCGCATATGAGTGCTTCTGTCTCCATCATCAGGCCACTCCTTCTCATCCACAGTCACCAGTGGTCTTTATCTGTCTCGGTGTTCACATCTCTTGCAAACTGACCGTACATTTTTCCTTCCATGCTGTTTCTTTTTTGTGTTCATTTCTTGTTTAAATTTTTCTTTCATTACACAATTTTCAGTTTTTATGATACTGGCCTTCTTTGTATGTTTCAACAATGGCTCCACTCTAAGCTGCTTTCCTCTGCTTCGATACAGTCTTGGCAACTAATCAAACCTCTCCCGTCCTTTTTCAGGACAAGTACAGCCTATCGGTGTCACTTTTAGGGTGTAAGGCTCCGTGTACTGTCAACATTTTTCTGGCCTTGGTATCCATTTTCATCCTTCTCACTTATGCCATTTTATAATTCCCGCTCCATAGCGAAGTGATGCTATCGCCGACGTATTAATTGCTTGAATTTTTTTCCAGCTAGTCAATTATAAGAGCAACACCAACCTCACTCTTCGGAAATATTCCTTCCTCAGTTGCTCTTCATTTCCTTTTCCATTATCTCCTTGAGCTCTAGTACACCAAGGTATTTGTAGCCTTCTGTTTCAATTTGTTTAATCAAGTCTATGTTTGGTAATTCTATCCCTGCTAGGGATTGTACCTTACCTCTTTTTAGGTAAATTGTTCTGCACTTCATGAGTCCAAATTCCATTCTAGTATCAATACTAAAACACTGGATCGTGCTCACCAAGAAACTCACTTGTGTCTCGTCCATGCCCTACAGTCTCAAGTCATCCATGAAGAGGAGGTGGTTGATTGTTTAGGATTTTCCCTTTAGTTGGTACCCCAGGTTCATTTTCCTAAGTACCAAGGTCAGGGGTATCATGCAGAGAACAAAAACCAACAGAGATAAGCTATCACTCTGGAAAATCTCTCTTCTGATACTCAGGGTGCCCAAGCCTTTTCCGTAAGATGTCAGTTCAGTTTTCCACCCGACCATACTTCTCTTTAGGAAACACGTTGCATTCTTCTTCTTCTTCTTCTTCTTCTTCTTCTTCTTCTTCTCTTCTTCTTCTTCTTCTTCTTCTTCTTCTTCTTCTTCTTCTTCTTGTTCTTCTTGTTCTTCTTGTTCTTCTTCTTCTTCTTCTTCTTGTTCTTCATCTTCTTCTTGTTCTTGTTCTTCTTGTTCTTCTTGTTCTTGTTCTTCTTCTTGTTCTTCTTCTTGTTCTTCTTGTTCTTCTTGTTCTTCTTGTTCTTGTTCTTCTTGTTCTTCTTGTTCTTGTTCTTCTTGTTCTTCTTCTTGTTCTACTTCTTCTTCTTCTTCTTCTTCTTCTTCTTCTTCTTCTTCTTCTCATTAATGTTGTTGTTGTTGTTGTCTATTGGATGAGTGGGTTTGGAGATTTATCGTTTCTATATTCATTCATTCTCTTAAGAAGGCGTGTATATTTTCACACGTGCACTGCCTCGGTAACTTATCGGCCTATTGGCTTGTGTAGAGTTTATATTTAGTTATTTATCAATTCATAATATTTATCCATGGCATATACAGCATATTCACTGTTCTCTTTTTTTTTTGTATCCTCAGTAATTCTCAAAGAAACATTATCACCTACACGACGGACCGTCTATTTTATACAGGTTGTAGTGGTGTCCTTACATTCCCACACCAGGCACCTCAGAACCAACCCACTGATAATCTATAAAAGTATATATATATTTCTTAGTGGTAAGACCATAGCGGATCTTCTTCTAGTGTAATGGATGTCTGCTTACAGGTCATCCCTTATATATATATATATGTATGTATGTATATATATATATATATAGGGAGAATTCACAAAACAAAGAACAAAAGACGAAGACAGGTGGTGTATTCGTATAACGCTCGGGAAGTGAAAAAGTCTTTAACGTTTCGAGCCTATGCTCTTCCACAGAAAGAAACAAGGAGATATATACGGATGTAATATCTATCTATCTATCTATCTATCTATCTATCTATCTATCTATCTATCTATCTATCTATCTATCTATCTATCTATCTATATAAGTATGTATGTGTGTACACACATACATATATACAAGCGCGTGTATATTCGTAAGAATATTTAATATAAGCTAATCTTGTGTCCATACATGTAAAAGTGTAATCTTTATATATAAAACTAAAGTTGTGTGTCTGTCTCCTACGATTTAGATTCCTAACTACTCCCACATTTTGCAGTGCAGTTTAACCAAAACCGGGTATATTATAGTCGTAATTCATATCGAGCCCTTCTGAGTATTAGCGCGCGTCTACGATGAGTCTACGATTTTTAAAAAAATTACCATCATTTATTTCCATTTTAATGCATTTTTTCGCTATTATATAAGGGAAGTAACTCTCTAAAAATGTCTACGATGAGTCAACGATTTAAAAAAAAAATTTACCATCATTTTTTTTCCATTTTTAATGCATTTTTTTGCTATTTTTTGGCTATAACTCTCTAAAAATGCTTATATAGTTATTTCCCTTACAAACCCGAGCAACGCCGGGCGATACTGCTATGTGCAATATAACAGAGAGTGATAAAATAAGTACTGAAATCAACACGATCTCCTAAAAGCAGTGAAAGCGATGCTCCAGCTTGGTCTCTGACTAAAACAAATAAAAGATATAACTGAGTAAATAAGAAACAGGTGATTACTCCTTAACTGTTTCTCTAAATAGAGTCCCGTATATATACTATAGACCAGTGATACAGAGGGGGAAGCACTCCATCGGTTACGACGACGAGGGTTCCGGTTGATCCGATCAACGGAACAGCCTACTCGTGAAATTAACGTGTAAGTGGTTGAGCACTCCACAGACACGTGTACCCTTAACGTAGTTCTCAGAGATATTCAGCGTGACACAGAGAGTGACAAGGCCGACCCTTTGAAATACAGGTACAAAAAAAAACAGGAAGTAGATGAGAGAAAGTTGTGGTGAAAGAGTACAGCAGGGATCACCACCATCCCCTGCCGGAGCCTCGTGAGCTTTTAGGTGTTTTTCGCTCAATAAACACTCACAACGCCCGGTCTGGGAATCGAAACCGCGATCCTACGACCGCGAGTCCGCTGCCCTAACCTTTGGTCCATTGCGTCTCCACTAGAGATACAGAAGGATATCGCCAAAAGCGAAGCATTTGGGGCGAGGGTGTTCAATCCTGAATGGTTAAGACAGCATATCTGTTGCAAAAGTTTTGTTTTTCCCTCTTAGGGAATTTTTACTTATTATAGGCAGTGTTAGTATTATTGGAGATTTGAGCATTTCATTAGCTGGTAGGGTTGAATTAGTGCCATGTTGAGCGTTTTGATCATGATAGAAGTAATGAAAAGAAAAAAAATCTGACTTTTTCAATCCAGTCAGCAAGATCTTTTGATAGACTCGAAAATGAAGATTCCAGCGATTATTTTCCGTTTCCAGCTAATGATGAAATTGGTAGTATAAAAGATATTTCATTTCAGCTATTTCATATTAATCAATTACCCACAAATATCAAAACACAGAGAGCGATTGCAAACTGCGATGAAGTAACCGGTACATAACCTACACACGCGTCTTCTCTCTGATCAAATCTTCTAGAAGAAGGCTGTATTTCAGTTGAGTGGTTTAATCGTTTGATACTTTGACGTGCTTATAATAATTTCCTGTCGTTGCAAAATAATTGCCTTAGTTGCTAGAAATAGGGACATATACGTGACCACCGGGTGTATACTCGCTAAATGAATGCTACAGTTTAGCGTGCTTACTTGTAATAATGTTGCCAACAACGAAAAAATAGCTGAATTTCATTTTTGGTATTTTGTCAAATAATACTTTATGCAGTTTATTGCCATCAGGGAAATGTTTTAAAACCAAATTTTGAAAATGGCTATATACGAGTTCACTTTGAGACTGATAATGATTCGGTTACGTTTAACTTGGTGCATATTTTTCTATATAGGTTTTGGTATGTGTTTTCTTTGCTTACAGATTTCAACTTCTCTGATATGAGACTATTTCTCTCTTTTATTTGATACCAATATTCTCTAAAGCCCTACTGTCGAAACAAGCTGCTCTTCTGCGATAGATTAAAAATTTGTTGGCTTATATTTCTAATTAAATTCTTTAAGGTGACTGGGGATAGTTGGAATTCCTGTCGATTTACAAATATATTTTTTCCCTAGATTTTATATAAGGTTTGCAATTGCTTGTATCTAAGGCTAGAAACATGAGCATCATTAAGTTCATAGCAACTGTAATAATAAATCATAGTTCATTAACAATATTAATTATGTCTCTTCTAATTCTGTCTAATTTGCATCTGTCAAGCCATCGCTTCTGTACAATCCTAGGTCTCATTTTTTAAATTTTTGACTTGAGTAAGATGTATAATATGTGGAGGCGCGTGGCTTAGTGGTTAAGGTGTCAGTATCATGATCGTAAGATTGTAGTTTTGATTCCTGGACCGGGCGACGCGTTGTGTTCTTGAGCAAAACACTTCATTTCACGTTGCTCCAGTCCACTCAGCTGGCAAAAATGAGTAACGCTGCGATGGACTGGCGTCCCGTCCAGCGGGGGAACACATACGCCATTGAAACCGGGAAATAGGGCCCATGAGCTTGGCTAGGCTTTAAAAAGGGCGCATTTAATACTTTTTTAAATATATTATACCGAGTAAGGCAGTGAACTGGGAAAATAGATGAATATACTAAGAGAAAAAAATGTTCATTGATATATTTTTCTCATACTGCATCTTTATTGAAAATGATAAATTTTTTTTTTGATGAGCATAATAATACAACTTAGCTACTATTTATAGTATACGTTCTTACAAATTCCAATGATTTGAAGATCGTCTCCTTGCTGGGAATTTGGTGAAAACCCGGATATAGTGAATCAGAATTCTGCAACACGTTTTACTAGTCTCTTTACCTCAGCCACTCCACCACCTAGGGATTGCTTCTGGGCATTAAATTCTGTGGATTTCACAGATGATTTCCATATCCTCTAATATCCAGTTTCTTCGTAGCATCTACTAATTCGTGTTTAGAACTGGTTAACAAATCAATATTGTCTGTAAATCTTAGACGTTGATCATTCTTCCGCTAATCTTTACTGTGTCTTGAAAATCCTCTCATAATCTGTAAAAAAAAATGAGAAAAAGACATTGAAAAGTCCTGATACTAATAATGGATAGCCCTGATTAACTCCAACGCTTGTTTCTAGTCATTGCTTTATTTCATCGTTGTTCAGAATAAAAACTCTTCTTGTGTATTTTCCACAGTATTTCCATAAGATGCATAAACCCTTTAGCGTTCAAACCGGCCATATCAGGCCAAAATATTTAGCCTGTTTTCTGTTGAAACTGACCAGATCTGGCTCTTCACCTCAACCTTACTGTTATGTCGCACGTTCGGATGCCTTCTACTCAACTCTTCTCTAGTCTACTCTGACCCTACTGTTCTCTGCCGTCTAGACTTCTCCCTCTATATCTACGTATTGGGCTAGTCTACTTCATCGTCTGGGGGCATCTACACACCACTTACAATATCATTCTAAAACTAAACACTCACATCATCGAAATCTCTTAAATACAAAATCATTAATTCAAAACAATTATAAATAAACAAACATTACATTTGCCAGAATAATCAAAATTTTTGACTTGAGTAAGATGTATAATATGTGGAGGCGCATGGCTTAGTGGTTAGGGGTGTCAGCATCATGATCGTAAGATTGTGGTTTCGATTCCTGGACCGGGCGACGCGTTGTGTTCTTGAGCAAAACACTTCAATTTACGTTGCTCCAATCCACTCAGCTGGCAAAAATGAGTAACGCTGCTATGGATTGGTGTCCCGTCCATCGGGGTTAAGATGTGGCAATTCGTCATAATATCCCACAGTACATCTCTCCTTGCCTTTTCAATGTATTTTTTTTTTGTGGCAGCAGCAAATATCTGGTGAGATTTCTTTTGATGTGTTGTTTTTAAAAAATTCTCAACTTTCGTTAGCTATTCTGCACTGCCGCTTCCTTCTGGAATCCTGTTGGTTCTTCAGAAATTATTCTTTTTTCATGAAGTTTTAAACGATTGTTTAATACACAAAGTATTATTTTGCTTGGATGGTTTGTTAAGTTAATGACACTTGATACATTTCTGCAACAACAGCAGCAAAATAAGTCTAATACAAAGTATGTCTAACACAACTTGTGATAACAGGAATTGTATGTGAGACATAGATATTCTACTTCCAGTCACACTAATAGGCGTTGGAGTGGCTGGGTGGTAAATAGCTTGCTTACCAACCACATGGTTCCGGGTTCAGTCCCATTGCGTGGCACCTTAGGCAAGTATCTTCTACTGTAGCCCTGGTCCAACCAAAGCCTTGTGAGTGGATTTGGTAGACGGAAACTGAAAGAAGCCCGTCGTATATATATATATATATATATATATATTATATATCTATGTGTGTGTGTGTGTGTGGTGTGTGTGTGTGTGGGGTGTGTGTGTGTGTGTGTGTGTGTTTGTGTTTCTGTTTGTCCCACCCAACATCGCTTGACAACCGATGCCGGTGTGTTTACGTCCCCGTAACTTAGCGGTTCGGCAAAAGAGACCGATTGAATAATTACTAGGCTTACAAAGAATAATTCCTTGGGTCAATTTGATCGACTAAAAGGCGGTGCTCCAGCATGGGCACTGTCAAATGACTGAAACAAGTAAAAGAGTAATAAAAGCAAATAGGTACCATTAAATTCTCCACATTCGAACTGAGATGCTTCAGCAGAAATCTTGACAGGACTACTGAGCCAACCAGTCTGTCTTAGAACAACATAATACCTTCGCCAGAAAGACTCAGAGAAGAAACAGGATGAAGAAAAATGTAGGGATTCAGTCAAATCACTGGAATGACTGGGCCGTTCAGACATAGATTCATGTTTCGGAAAGCATAAAGAGAGAAAAAGAAGAAAAACGTGAACACAATCACCAGCAAATATTTAACCTCATATCTATCGGGGAACATACGGGTGTAATAACTAACACACCAAAGAGAATCTTGATGACTTTAAGCCGTCTTACCAGAAACATTTATCTGTAAAAGCTAGATGTGAATAAAGTGGTTTTATATGAAGAATTAAAAAAAGTAACTGGAATCATACACAAGTACATACTCACACACACACACACCACACACACACACACACACACACACACATACATACATACGTACATACATACATACATAATAAATAAATACATACATACATACACACTTACAAACGTAGGAAGCGACAAGTCTCGCATTTGGCGTGGGAGACTATTTATCGAAAATACGATGAATACTATCACCAACTTTGGAGCCACAACTATCAGCCTTGTTAAATAACTGGTTAATCTTCAGATGAAGTAACTGAGGGGGGAACCTTTTATTCACGATCGTAGTGATTTTCAACTGAAACTTGAATTTAGTATGCAGAGAGTTTATATATATATATATTCTATATATATTATATATATATATATATATATATACATGGAAGGGATAAGTTACGTTCAATTCTCTTTCTCTTGTTGCTCACACGTGACCATCGTCCATCTTTCTTTTCCTGCACGAACGTTTAGAAGAACGGACGTGTTTTCTCCCTAGCTTCTCTTTCCTCTTTTCAAAAAAGAAAAAAAAGAAAAATGTTTCTCCCAGCTTTCACTATTTTCCTCTCGTTCTGGTCTAACAACTCTTCCTGTTTGTTTTCGTTCAAATTCCTTGTATGTCTCCACTATCATTTTTATTCTCAAATTTGACCCTCCATAAATCATAAATTTTATTTTAGAATTTATGGGAGCAACTGTCTTTGAAGACTCATATTGTCGTTGAATTCTCGAAAGGAGGAGTAGATAGACAGCCGACAGCTGATGAAGAGTCATTTCACTGTGTTTACTTGTCCTGTTTTCCATTTTTTCTCGTTGTCTACGTATTTTACTCGTTTTTCTTTCGTTTTTTTAAACTCATTTCATGTTATTTGCACCGTTGGTGACGTCCTATACCCATATATGTATATACATACATACATATATATATATATATAATATAATATATATATATATATATATATATATAATATATATATATATATATATATATATATATATATATATATATATATATCTATATTATGTGAAATAGAAAGATGAATAATCTTGTAGCAGATAATCAAAAGTTTAACCGATACCTTGGTAGCAAAAAATCACAGCAGAAGACAGCACGTTGGAGGTACAACGATATGGTGTTGCAACCGTGCGTTGGTGCGGATAATTGAAATTATAATTTATTGGTGAATTGAAGAAATGGAGCTGAACGAAGATTGAACAGAAATCGTTTTATTTCATTCTACACGACTGTTTCGAAAGGCACAATTTACCAAAATCCGATTGAATAATGAGACCATATTGTGTCTTTCTCTTCAGGAAGAAATAGGAAATCCGTTGTTTTGTGTTTTTTCCAACGGATTTCCTATTTCTTCCTGAAGAGAAGACACAATATGGTCTCATTATTCAATCGGATTTTGGTAAATTGTGCCCTTTCGAAACACGTGTAGAATGAAATAAAACGATTTCTGTTCAATCTTCGTTCAGCTCCATTTCTTCAATTCACCAATAATATATATATATATATATATATATATATATATATATATATATATAATATATATATATATATATATAATATATGTGTGTGTGTGTATATACTATAGATACACACACACATACACACATGCGCGTACACACACACACTCTCTCTCTCAAACGCACACGTACATGCACACATATGCAGATATACATACTTACGCACACCTACAGGCATATATATAAATGTATGTATTGTGGAATATGGTTATAGATAAAGCCAACTGAATCTTAGTATAACAAGAACAAACTGCTTGCTCCGCATCGTTAAAAGCTCGCTAGAGATTCCTTGTATCTGAAAAAGTTGCAATCGAGAAAGCAGCCAATTCATTAGAACTTTGGGGAATTAAACATTTTTTCCTATATTATTCTCACAGGATATAGTAAAGCCAACCATATTGCAACTTGAAGCTATTATTACAAGTCTGTATCAGTTAAGCTTTAGAAATAGTATGATGGTATATATGCTGTTATTTTTATGATGGATTAGAACTTGAATAGCGATATTAAATGTGAAAAGTGCCAACCACTTGAGCTGAAGTTATAAAAAAAGTTATTCGCTAATCAGAAACATATGTAATATATGTATGACTGTACTTACTCTTATGTGACTTATGGACAAATCATACTCAGACGTTCGCACATAATACACATACGCACGTATATAATAATTTATACATGAGCCTATATATATAATATATATATATATATATATATATATAATATATATATAATATATATATATATATATATATATATATAATACATATACATTAGACACATACATATACATATGTGTGTGTAGTGTATATATATATATATAATACATATACTTATATATCTATGTATGTACGTCTATATATATATATATATATATATATAATATATATATATATATATATATATATATATATACATATATTGATGGCAATATTGATGGAAATTATGGAAATCTGCACAGAAATACATCTGCGAATTCAAAGGGCAGCACAAGCATTTGATAGTTCGGAGTCACACGTTTGGCACCAGCGACATATAAATAACTACACAAAATTGGCTCTTTACAAAACGTTTGTCTTACCATCTTTGTAATTCTTCTGAAACATGGATGTATTATGAAAGATATTTGAAATTGTTAGAACGATTCCACCAAAAATGCCTTCGTCGCATTTTAAACATTAAATGTGCCTTTTTTTTTTACTCCAGACATAGATGTTTTTGAGTCTGTAGGCACCACTTCAATTAAATCAATGATTCTGAAAAATCAAACGAGATGGCCTGGCCATATTATTCGAATGGCAGATGAACGCACACCCAAACAGCTGTTTTATGGCGAGCTTGCAGAAGGGAAACGCAATCGGTGCAAACCTAAAAAGAGGTTTAAGGACGGCATGACTACCATGAAGTTCAATGAAAAAGTCAACAATATCAAGTAACTTGCCCTTAACGAAACTTTTAGAGGGAGTTTTAAGTAGCACCACGTACAGGTTCATACTTTACAACTGTTTTTTTCAAGTTGATGGTCAAGCCAAGATCATCACAAGCAACGTCAAATGCAGATACAAGAGACTGCAGGCTCGTTTCAGAGTGACTGACTAGATCGCAATCGTCAGTGTATAAGAGTTCCTTAATAAGTGAAGTAAAAATATTTGCAAAGTATATTGCAAAGCGGGTGAGTGCATCAAGGTCTCCTTGCTTTACTCCATTTTCCATGGCAAAATATTCAGAGAGCCTACCACTAAAATTAACTCTAACCTTCATATCTTGATGCAAAGCCCTGATCATGTTCACAAATTTTCCTGAGCAACCCATTTTCCTTAGAATTAGCCACAGAGTATTTCGATTAACAGTATCGAATGCCTTGCTTAAATCAACAAAGCAATGGTGTAGGAAAAGATTCTGCTCAATGCACTTTTCCTGAAATTGTCTGTAAATTTTGGAACTATGAAGGCATTTAAACGTTCTAACAGAATATGGGCAAGTATCTTTCAAACTACAAACAAAAGCGAAATCCCACGAAAATAACGACACATCGAATAAATATAAGATGGCGACAATTTACCCATCGCACCCTGTATATATACACACACACACACACACACGCGCGCACACACACACACACACACACACACACACACACACACACACACACACACACACACACACACACAACACACACACACACACATATATATACATATTTCGTTTTTGGATTTGGTTTGCAAGATTCTTTATATGAGTTCGTGTGTTGAAGCATATTCTATTGTGTTTGGGGAGAGTCATTTTCTTTTTGTGCCTTATAATGTAACACACTCACCGGTAAGATTTCCACGTTTTTCTTATTTTTATTTTCTTATTGAAAAGGTTGCCAGACGCAACGAAAATTTTAGGAAAATAAGAATAGGAAAAGCGTGGAAATGTTACCGGTGAGTGTGTTACATTATAAGGCACAAAAGGAAAATGACTCTCCCCAGACACAATAGCATATATATATATATATATATATATACTTTTATTCTTTTATTATCTTATTCGTTTACCTGTTTCAGTCATTTGACTGCGACCATGCTGGAGCACTGCCTTAGTTGAACGAATCGACCCCAGAACTTATTCCCTGTGCGCTTAGTACTTATTCTATCGGTCACTTTCACCGAACCACTATTTTACAGGCACGTAAACAAACCAACAACGGTTGTCAAGCGATGGTGGGAGGGCAAACACAGACATACAAACACACACACAGATACACACACACGCATGCACACACAGACGCACACACACATATATATATACATATACATATATACAACAGGCACATACATACACATATACATATATATATACGAGGAGCTTCTTTCAGTTTCCGTCTAACAAATCAACTCACATTGGTCGGTCTGAGGCTATAGCCGAAGACACTCGCCCAACGTACCACGGAGTGGTACTGAACCCGGAAACACGTGCTTTGGAAGCAAGCCTCTTACCATACAACCACGCATATATATACATATATATATACATATATATTGGTCAGGATGTCGCACTTACGATGCTAGATCATAAGAATGGCATTTCTGTTAATTTTTGCACTTTAATAATTAGATGTTTACAAATGATAGATATTTATAAATCTGTATGTGTGTATGTGCGCGCATGTTGTGTGTGTGTGTGTGTGTATGTGTGTGTGTGTGTGTGTGTGTGTGTGTGTGTGTGTGTGTGTGTGTATTCTCTGAATCCATGCTCCGCACACTACTCTTTTACACACACACTCACACATACACACATACACACATATGTTTCAGATTAACGAATAATTTGTCTTGAAACTTCAGCTCAAGTGGTTGGCACTTTTCACATCTAATATTGCTATTCAAGATATTCTCTTACGCCTAAAAACGCAGACGACCCACGAACTAATAACACATACACCTTCCCTACGTATGTTCGAGCTGCTTCTTTTCCGTGGCATGAAACATTGGGACATGCCAGCAGATGGCTTTTAAACTATTTAGCATATAGCCATAACCGGCGATATAGTTTGCTGCAGGCCTAGTTCAGTACGTAGCATTGAAAAGTAACACCAATGATTAAACATCGATGTCTGTCGCTCCGATTCTGTTTATAAGTACACACACACACACACACACACACACACACACACACACACACATATATATATATATATATATATATATATATATATATATATATATATATATATATATATTACTCTGTCTGTCTGTCTGTCTGTCTGTCTCTCTCTCGTGAGCACCGCCAGCAATTTTTTTCCTCTATCTTCCCTTCTCGGGATCTTTCCTTCTCCTTTGTTTCCGACGAAGAGCTCCGCTCGAAACGTTAAACACTCCTTCCCTTCTTTCCTGAGCGTCCAATATTACTTTATTGTTCCACGTCCTCGCGTTGGTGTTTTTTTTTGTTTTCTTGTTGGATTAACTTATATATATATAGATATATAATATAATATTATATATATATATATATATATAATATATATATTTATTGTTTTTTGTATTTATATTCGTACAATTTATTTTTGTATTTATATTCGTGTAACATCGTCCGTTTTCTGTCCTTGTTTCGTATACATCGATCCTTTTTCCAAGAATCTAATGCTCGTAGCTTAGTGTTTCCTTGGGGCTGGCCAGATTGGAGCAATCTCAAGATTAATCATCCGAAATTGCGAGGATGATCCGGTTCTTGACTGAAGATTAGAGGCTTCGAATGGCCCGTCCGTGTTTTTTTGTATCGTCTATTTGAATGTTTTGCGTTCTTGTCCCATTTTGTATATATATATATATATATATATATATATATATATAGATATATATATATATATATATATATATATAAATAACTTATAAAATAAGGGCAAAAGAAAAATTCTAATGCCAAATATGCCGAAAAAAAGACAAAATTGTCAATAACCATTATAATTTATGCGTCTCGAAACAAGCCGATAGAAATTTCTAAAAAATCCGTTATTACCGTATTGGTCCCAATTTCGGGGTTAATTCATAAGAACTTATGAGGTGCAGCATGAGCGTATGTCCAGTTTGGTTCATTTCACTTTCTGAAAAATACACTTTTTTAAATGAAATTTTGCAGAGATAGGTTATCAATGAAGTAAGTTGCGATTATTTTGATAAGATTAAGAAAAATAATACAAATATACTCGAGAAATTTGTTTTATCTATGTTAAGTTAAATACTTTTCTTTTAAAAATTAATATTGCGTATAAGCACCAGAAATTTGATAAATCGCAAATATTCCGTATTTTCTGGCATAGCATACTTTTAAAGTCTGTCATCTGACGGGTAATACTGTACTATCTATCTATCTATCTATCTATCTATCTATCTATCTATCTATCTATCTATCTATCTGTCTGTCTATTTATCTATCTGTCTATCTATCTATCTATCTATCTATCTATCTATCTATCTATCTATCTATCTATCTATCTATCTATCTATCTATCTATCTATCTATCTATCTATCTATCTATCTATCTATCTATCTATCTATACTACTAAAATAGAGGATCTAAACAGGTGTTTGACAAAATAAATAAATAAATAAAATAAAATGATTAGCGTTATTTATAGTTACCGGAAGTTAAAATTTTCCAATATACAATATGGAGTAGATATCTTATCTTTGGTCTAGGGCACATTTAGATATGCTAGTGAACGTCGGGTTAGCATAGTTTATCAGCCAATCTTATGAAATGCAGAATATAATTAGCGAGACGAATATGCGTCATAGCTGACTGAGATTGTCTTCGTGAGGCTATATAAACCTTAAAATCCTCTAATGTGTAAAGAATAAAGTGTCGAGAATTTATGCTAATTCAGGAGTGTAAACTATATATTAGATATACTTGGTCTCCGTATCTTGTATATTAGTATAGATGAAGACGAGTTTATCATAAAGATGCTTCAAACAAAATTGAAGTGTGTGAGAGAGTGTGTGTGTGTATGCGTGTGTGTGTGTATGCGTGTACGTGCGTGTGGATGTGTTCTCATGTATATATGCATGTATGGTTATTGAATGTTTATATGTATATATATACACATGCGTTATATCCGCCCGGATTCTCACGTGCACATATGTACATGGCATACATAAATACATATATACATTCACACACACACACCCGCACGCACACACGCACGCACACACACACACCACACACACACACACACACACACACACATTGCCGCCAAAAAACACATAAAAAAAATCGCAATCTTTTCTAGAATTCTAACATCCTACAATATACCTTTCTACACACATTCTACATTTCACTCACCGGCAGTAATCGACGTAACTTTCGTAATTTTTCTAACCAGTAAAAGAAGATATGCAAATCGTCACGTTCACCACAGTCTTCCTCGAAACCACCATTAATATGAATAATACAGAAAATTATATAACTACGTATATCTCTTCCCGAATTTTTTTTGTCTGTCTGTCTGTCTCATTCCTGTTTCTGTGTGTACACACAGACATAGCCACACACACACAGACACACACAAACATACTGACGTACACACACATATTTCTTATTTTGTTCATACGTATATATCTGCATATTTTAATCTATGTACCTCACACACACACACACACACACACACACACACATATATATATCCACGCATACGCTTAAACATAAACATATGTGCATATGTGTATATATGTGTGTATGTGTGTGTGTATGTATATATATTTGTTACATATCTTTTTTCCCCACTTTTTTTCAGCCTGCAGCCATGGTGAGGCACCACCTTTAAGTATCTTTTGTCGAAAGAATCGCTCCCAGTACTTATTTGTTTAAAGGGTCGTACTTGTTTTATCGGTCGCTTTGGCTAAACCGCTACTTTACAGGGATGTAAACACAACAACACCGACTGTCAAACGGTGATGGAGGACCAACATACTACAAAGACACACACACACACACACACGCACATACATACGACATGCTTCTTTCTGTTTCTGTTTACCAAATCCTCTCACAAAGCTTTGGTTGGCACAAGGCTATAGTAGAAACACTTGCCCAAGATTTCAAGCCTATATATATACCCCTCTGCAAAAAATCCCAAATTTTATTTAATTTGCTTTGCGGGAAGGACTGTTTCAACGAAGTCGCATCTTGTCCTTACCTTCCAAACGCGGAGTAGACGAAACAGGGACAACTGAAGAAGGGGAATATTCCTTGTGTTGTATGTCTTGTATTCTGTTTTTTTTCGTTGTTTGAAAAAAAATTCGTTCCATGTTTTTGATTTTATGTTTTCGTTTCTCATTGTGTTCAACGATTTTTTGATGTCCTGTACCCATATATGCATATATATATATATACATATATATGTAGGTATGTACATATATGTATGTATATATGCATATATTTATATATTATTTATATTACTAATAGATATATATATATATATATATATATATATAATATATATATATATATATATATATATATATATATACATGCATGTGTGCTTAATATATTTCAGCACAAATTCACGCATTCAAACATACGTATCGTGTTATATACATTTATTTATGAGCAACAATCATTATATTGTATGCTTACGGACACAGCCATAAATATATACACACATTGAAAAACCGAGAAATGGACGCGCATTCAGCGCAATTATGAAATTACATTTTATTACACGCTAAATATCAATTAAGATAATACAATTAAATTTATATTTTTCTATATGAAAAAGAAATAATCTAGATTTGCAATCCAGCATAAATTCGAGAGGCAGCCACGGAAATAGTAGTACTGTCGATCCTCAGAAAAATCTCCAGAGGTTCAAAGAATAAGAGCATATGGGAAGTGTTGGATATAGATCACCAAGTGAATATTTGTTATTAAGTAGATTTAAGTCAGGTGAATAAGACTTAAGAAAGAGAGGTCATAGACTCAATGACATTATCTTCCTTATTACGTGTCTTGTAATATCTGAAAGTTTTAGGTAATCTGTGATTGCAATTGATTATACATGCATTCTGTATATTTAAGAAATGTTCTTCTTCCAGCAGTATTTTCAAAATCGTTCGTGTGCATCAGTGGTTCTCAAGCGGGGCCCACACGTCTCTTAGCAGGTCCATATAAAATTTTGGTGTTAAAATTTATGTGTAATTAATTGGTTATACTTCTACAGTGCAAAAAATATTTCAACAATATTTTATACAACCCTAATAACATTTGATTATATAAATATAAGATTTTTTTAAACATCAAATGGCTAAAAAGGTTCAGTTGAGTACAACAGTAATCAAAGGCGTCCATAGGTAAGAAGTGGTTGAGAATTATCGGTGTACATAAAACGATAGTCTCACCTATCTCACAGTTATTGTTTGTTCCTCCTCGAGCCATCCCTGGCTCATAGGGCCGGTGTCACGGTTTCCTTAGCGTATATAGTAACCATCTGGACGAAGTGCCGGTCCGTCGCAGGTGAGCTGCAAAAAAGTTGTGAACTGTAAGAAAGTTGTGGCGAAAGAGTCAGCAGAAGTTCACCATGACCTTCTGCCGGAGCCACGTGGAGCTTAGGTGTTTCGCTCATAAACACACACACCACCCGGTATGAGATTCGAACCCGCGATCCATGGAGTGCAATTCCGCTGCTCTAACCACTAGGCCATGTGCCTCCACATTCCACAGCTATAGTATACTGGATGTGACAATACTTCATTCAAACATGAAAGTGCTACCATTAGAGTTCAAATCACAGACGCATTCGGCAATAAGATAGATCATCTAAGTTTTGGGTATGAAAATGAACAATGTGGCACATAAAAAATATTTTTAAAACGTAGCACCCTCGTAATATCTACATTAAGAGTCTTTCAACTACATCATAGGTATATTTTTGCCAAGATATATATTTATAGAACAAAGTTTGTCTCTGTGTACGTGCGTATGTTCCTTATGCATTCGAAAACCAAGTTACCGATTTTGACGTATGGGGTGTCAAAAGATTCAGTAATCTTTCAGCAACCGAGTAAACTTTATTTTCATTTACATATTTGCATTACAAACCTTTAACATTATAATCTTTTTATAAGTCAACTATCGTAAACAACATTTTATACGACGACGACGTTAGATTTTCTATATGAGTGTGTATGTGACTGTGAGAGTGTGTGTGTGTTTGTGTGTGCGTGTTTGCGCGTTCGTAACGTACGTTACGCCGGGACTGAAAAGTACATGGTCTTATCAATAAAACTATGTTGCCATATTAACGAAGCTAAAGCATACAGAGTGAAACTGCTTGGCACAGATTGATCTTCAACTCTGCTGTGCATGTGCACTAAGTTTAACGTTCCAACTCACTTCCGCTGTTTATAGCAGTGCTTGGAAGGAAGGCGTGTAGCGTGTGATCATTGCATTGAACATGACGGAGAAAGTTGAGCAGAGAAATCTGCATCAAGTTTTGGTAAAAGCTTGGCGATACCTGCTCAGAGTCCTATGTAAAGTTCTCAAAAAGTTTTAAAAGCAGTTTTGGCGCAAACTTGGCAGACATGCGTCTCATACCCAGATCTTCTATGATAATGAACTGAACTGAACCGTAACTAATCTGTACATCCTCTGATAACTCTCGGATGGTGATTCGACGATTTTCTGTCACTGCTGCACACGTATCTGCGATTTCTCGGTTCTGCTGGTTGCAGGTCTCCCAGAACGTTCGTCAATATCAACAATTTCCCGGCCATCTTCGAAACGTTTGAACCACTCGCATATTTACGTATGGTTCATACATTCTTCTGCATATACTTTTTACAACTTTGCGCAGGTCTCTGAGCAGGTATCGCCATGACAACTTTCTATGTCATGGTCAATGCGACGATCACACGCTATACACCTTCTTTACAGGCACTGCTGAAAACAGCAGAAGTGAGTTAGAAGATTAAAACTGAGTGCGCATGCACACTAGTGTTCAAGGTCAATCTTTTCCACGCGGCTTGATTCTGCGTGCTTTAGCTTCGTTACTATAGCAACATTCAGAATACCTATTGATCAGACCTCGTATATGTGTGTGAGTGTATGCGCGGGTGCATGTATGTGTCACTATACACGCATTTTTGCGACGCACACGCACACACATCTAAAGACAGAGACATACACACAGAGGGACAGAGATAGGTCTGAGGTGTGCTTGAATGTATGTATATCTGTGAGTGTCTGTCTTGGTATATGTATATGAGTGTATCAGAGTGTATGTGTATGGGAGTGTATGAGTAAGAATTATTATACGTCAGGCCTCAGACAATTAAACACACACACACATCTACACATACATATACATATGTGTATTAGTGTGTCCTCATGCATTCGGAAAGTTGGTTGCTGATTTTGACGTATGGGGTATCAAAAGATTCAGTAATTTTCGGCTACCAAATGAAATTTTTTCATTTACCTATTTGCATTACAAAAGTTTAACATTACAATCTTTCTGTAAGTCAATTATCGTAAACAACATTTTATACGACGATGACGACGACGATGTCAGATTTCCTATATGAGTGTGTATGTGTCTGTGAGTGTGTGTGCTTGCGCGTTCGTTACGTACGTTAGGCCGATGATTGAGAGTGCATGTGAACAGCAGTAACCCCAGTACGTCAAGATCACCAGCTCTCTTCCACACGTACATACAAACTCTCTTATACATACGCACGTGCACCTTCGTTTTGGGATCACCACTACTTTATTATCTCCTCTTCTCCCTAGCTCTCTTGTGTGACCCTTCTGTCCGGGATTCGCCATGATAGATCGCTAGCCACTACACATTCTTTATTTTCTCTCTTTGTTTCTGTTTGTGTTCCTTTCTGTGGAAGAGCGTAGGCTCGAAACGTTAAAGACTTTTCCCCTTCTCGAGCGTTATACTACTACATCTGTTTGTTGTCTACACCACCTGTCTTCGTCTTTTATCTTTTGTGAATTATCCCCATATATATATATATATATATATATATATATATATTATATATATATAGATATAATATATATCTATATATATATATATGTGTATAATGTGTGTGTTAGTGTATATGAGTAGATAAACTCATACTCAAGCGGTGGGTTTACGTGTCATTTTACTGAAAGAGCAGCCGCATTTCATTATTGTTTACATGTATGTGTGTGTGTTCCGATTGCGTGCATGAGATCTGTCCAAGAAAAATCAAATGGAAAATCCTGGAATGTTTTATAGACTCCCACTGTCGTTCTAATCGCTTGTATTTGTACAATGCGAATCAATTTACTTTGTTCATTCATCGAGAGCTCCAGAATAGTTACGCAAACCTTTTGTTACATAACTCAGATATGCATGTACGCTCGTCCGAATACGCTCGTGCGTACATGTGTGTATGTGGTAGTGGAGGTTGGTGGTGGCGGGTATTGCCCTCAGTGAGTGTTCTGAAACGGTTGATTAGTTATTCGATGTGTTGTCGAGCGAACAAGTGACAGATGTTTGTGCCTCACATGCTAAATCATTGTAGCCCATCATCCGGAAATTATTAAAACATCGCCTCCTTGTGCCATTTCCTCCATTCTAAATGGTGAGTGCGCAGAGGTTCCTACCCAGCTGTAGTATGTGTTTTGTCAATGAAGCATGACAGGGACGTGTGCTGGTCCTTCTGCATTATCAAGTTATATTTATGGCTGTTTTATCAGCAAATCTCTGTGTTTCAACGGGTAGATTGTGTGGATTTACATGTACCACTGTTTGATAGAACATTGTTACAGCAATCTGTCTTTCTGTGATTACATACATACATAAAACATACATACATACTCATAATAAAAAAAGGGTACTGGTTAAATGTCCCCGCGAAAACCTCAATAAAATATTAACATAATAGACCTGACATAGTAATTTTGGGGCAAAGAAGAGAAACTGTTTACAGTTGTTGAAATCAGCTGTCCAGCAGATGTTAACATAAAACTAAAGATCAGCGTAAAAAGAAAATACCTACGCTGAACTATTGAGAAATCTACAGTTACTCTATCCAGATGAGAAGTTCAGGTTTATACCTGTAATTATTGGAGTACTGGGATATGCAACACATTACCTAAGTATCAATCTTGAGAAATTACGTTTCTCAAAACCACAAGGGAGAAAGCTGTTTCGAAGACTACAGATCCAAACTATCACTGGAACTAAGAGCAATTGTTTAGCTCTAGGTCAACCCTGTTTTAGCAGATAATACGATCAAAGTATTTACCTTCATGGCACAGAGTTTCCAGGATACCTTATCCAATAGGTTTCTCAGTTGTTTTTTTTTCATGAAATTATGTGGATTTGAAAGAGAGTTTTTTTTCTATATCGTGCATATCAAACATCCTGTGGAGGCACGAAGCTTAGATATTCGGCTCGCGATCGTAAGGTCGTGAGTTCCATTCCCGGCGATGCGTTGTGTTTTGAGCAAGATACTTTATTTCACATTGCTCCAATCCTCCCACTGGCAAAGATGAGTTGTACCAGTAATTCAAAAGGCCATCCTCGACAATTTCTGTGTCATGCTGAATCGCCCTGAAAACTTCGTCAAGGGTACGCGTGGTGCAAGTAGAGTGCTCAACCGCTTACACATTAATTTCACGAGAAAGTTGTTCCGTCGATCGGATTGACGAGAGCACTCGTCGTCGTAACCGACGGAGTGTCAGTTATATCAAACATACCAAGCAGATGCCTGTGATAACAAGTGGAAGAGAGAATGAGAGTTTGTGAGTAGCTTCATTAGCTGTTTATAGTTGTAGTATTGGAAGCAAAACAAGCAGCAAATGCAGTGGTTTTATATGCAGGAGTGTTACGTACAGAGTCATCATGGTTGAACTGCTTCTGATAAGAAGACATAGCACACTTTATAGAGGTCCTTTTTGCATGAGAACAAAATTCCCAGTTGCTATCTGGTAGCTGTGAAAATTTCTGAACGATAAAGGATACAATGAAACCACACTTTGTGTCCATTAATATATTATATTTGTTAAGTAAGGCGGCAAAATGCTTCGCAGTATTTCGTCTGTCTTTATGTTCTGAGTTCAAATTCAGCCGAGGTCGACTTTGCCTTTCTTCCTTTCGGGGTCGATAAATTAAGTACCAGTTGCGTACAGGGGTCGATCTAATCGACTGGTCCTCTCCTTCAAAATTTCGAGCCTTGTGCCTAGAGTAGAAAAGAATAATAATAATTGTAAGGCGGTGAGCTGGTGGTAACGTTAGCACGCCGGGCGAAATGCTTAGCAGTATTTCGTTTGTCATTACGTTCTGAGTTCAAATTTAGCCGTGGTCGATTTTGCCTTTCATCCTTTCGGGGTCGATAAATTAAGTACCAGTTACGTACTGGGGTCGATAAATTAAGTACCAGTTACGTACTGGTCCTCTCCCTCAAAATTTCGGGCCTTGTGCCTAGAGTAGAGAAGAATATATTATATTTGTTAAGTAAGGCAGCGAGTTTGTAGAATCGTCAGCACACCGGGCAAAATGCTTCGCGGTATTTAGTCCGTCTTTACGTTCTGGGTTCAAATTCCGCCGAGGTCGACTTTGCCTTTCGTCCTTTCGGGGTAGATAAAATTAGTACCAGTTATACAATGGGGTCGATATAATCGACTTAATCTGTTTGTCTGTCCTTGTTTGTTCTCTCTGTGTTTAACCCCTTGTGGGTAATAAAGAAATAGGTATTTCGTCTGTCTTTACGTTCTGAGTTCATATTCCGCCGGGGTCGACTTTGCTTTTCATCCTTTCGGGGTTAGATAAAATTAGCATCAGTTAAGTATTAGAGTCGATGTAATCTACTTACCCCTCCCTTGAAATTGCAGGCCTTGTGCCAAAATTTGAAATTAATATATTATTTGTTAACATAGGGCACGTTTCAATCTGAGGCGGGATACTGTCAATTATATCGAACCTTGTGCTTGTCGTTTTTTCTCCTTAATTTTTACCTTCTCTACTGTACTACGCACCGTAGTTTCCCCTATCATATGAGAAGGGGTTAATCTCTCGCTTACCTCTTCTTCATTTCTAGAGAGAGGACACGTAGCTGAGACAGAGGGAGTGAGAGAGAGAGAGAGGAGAGAGAGAGAGAGAGAGAGGAGAGAGAGAGAGAGAGAGGTGGGTAGGCAAATGGATTTCTGTGTCTGACCATTAATTTCATTAATCACCCCACCCTCACCAACTTTGGAAATGGAAAAGTAAAGTAGTTTAACTTGTGCAAGATTTGAACTCAGAACATAAAGGGTTGTAATTACTAATGCAACAAAACATTTTCCTCCATGATCTCACAGTTCTACCAATCCCTCATGCAATAATATATTGCGGTCGCATCAATCGACTACATGTTTTGTCTTTCAGAAATTTTTCTTGTCTTTAAGATACACATTATTAATAACGACAAAAGAAGAAAGAAGAGAGACCAAGGAAATAAATACGACAAGCATCATTCCTATGTCACCGACTTCGTTTGTACTTTTAAAGTTAGTTCATATCTGAAATTCGTTTTAATTGATAACTGACTCACTTATTTAATTTTTCAGAGAAGATTACGAAGCTACAATTATTTTTGCTACGTCAAAAAAGATAAAATAAAAAATGCTTGAGTAATAAAGGCAATATTCAGTATTTTATGTAACATTTCATTGTTTATTGTTCATATTTGTCGCTTTCTTCCTTCGTTCCTTTCTTCTCTTTCTTCTTGTTTTTTTTTCATTCATCCTTTTTTCTTTTCTTACAAATAATTTCTCAATCCTTCGTCTCGTTTCAAATCCCTTTTCAGCATCCTCCTTTTCATGCATTCTCCTTACGTCAACTACTACCACCACCACCACCACAACCACAACCGCCACCACTACCACCACCACAACCACTACCATCACCGTTCTATAATGGAAATTATCAGCTTTTCATATTTGACAACAACTGCATCAACAACAGAAGTAAATAACAAGAAAGTTTAACACACACACACACACACACACACACACCACACACACACACACACACACACACACACACACACAAATATAAAGGGTAAACAATCACAACAGCAACAACAACAAACAATAATTGAAATCTCGCAAAAATTTTTTAAAAAAGCAACAAAATAACCAACGTCAACCAATGGTAACCATTTTCCGCCACCAACCCATCCATCCACCCGCCCAACCACCCACCCACTGGTACCGGCTGACTGTGTTGGGTACCTCTAGAATGGTAAACAACAACAAAAGACAAATCAATGCTTTGAAGCGATCAAACCAATTTTCTCCTCACCTTTGCTTCTTTGCTTCATAATACTACTTACTACTGGTACCACCACCACCATCACCACCACCACTACTACTACTACTACTGCTACTGCTT
>NC_042997.1:189388031-189398031 GCF_006345805.1 Octopus sinensis
TTAGATAAGCTGATTAAAAATGCACGATTCTCTATCCTGTTGTCTCTTTTTTTTCTGTACTCTCTGAGCTTATACTGAATTTATTTGCTTTACGAACTTTTTATTTACAAATTGGACTGTCAGTGGAAAGCATATTTACTGACTACGCGGATTACAATGACTTTCACTGCTCAATATTTGGTTAGTCAATTTTTATTCCTACGGAGTGCTTAAAAATATTCGCCTGGATTTTTAACCCCTTTTTTGTTTTGTGTTACACACACGCACGCACGCACGCACGCACGCACGCACGCACGCACGCACGCACGCACACGCACGCACGCACGCACGCACGCACGCACACGTACACAAACACACGTACACACACACACGTACACACACACACACACACACACACACACACACACACACACACAATTAATATATCGTCGTGGCACCCGTCGGTTACGATGACGTGGATTCCAGTTGATCTAATCAACGGAACAGCGCGCAGGTGAAATTAACGTGTAAGTAGCTCAGCACTCCACAGACACGTGTACCCTTAACGTAGTTCTCGGGGAGATTCAGCGTGACATAGTGAAATACATGTACAACAGGAACAGGAAGAAAGAGTGAGAGAAAGTTGTGGTGAAAGAGTACAGTAAGGTTCACCCCCACTACTGGAGCCTCGTGGAGCTTTAGGTGTTTTTGCTCAATAAACACTCTCAATGCCCAGTCTGGTAATCGAAACCGTAATCCCACGACCGCGAGTCCGCTGTCCTAACCACTGAGGCACTGCGCCTCCACAATTACATATAAACATCAAAAAACAAATCGTACTTGTAATTGTACTTGTATTTCTTTAACTGAAGATCATTCCTGAGCAAGAAGACCCATGGTCAAATGCATTCCTTCCATGACTATCACGTCATTTTTTATTATTATTTAGACTGGTTGATATAACTTTTGGGAATGAAATGTAATGAGTTTGCTAAACCAAGAATAAAAGGAAAAAGAGATAGAACAATGGTGAGGATAGGGAAAGAAGTGAGACGAGAAAAAGAAGGAAAAAGGTTTGATGAGGTGGGAGGGCGTGAAGAGTATAGTAATTTCAGAGTAGCAGTGTGAGGGATAAAAATGAATGAATGAACGAATAAATAAATAAATGAAAAGTAACGTGACAATTGATCTGGAAAGATGGGTGCAATTTTAGTAGCCGTAGAACAAAGGAATAAGGAGGAGGAGGAGTCAAACTAAAGAATGTAAATAATAGAATAGAGTTAGAAGAGAGCGAGAGAGAGAGAGAGGGGGGAGAGGGAGAGAGAGGGAGTTGGAGGGAGAAAGTGAGGGGAGAGAGGTGGGTAAGAGGGACGAAGGGGGAAAATGAGAGACAAAGAAATGGAGTAGAGTGGGGGAATGGAGAGAGAAGAGAGAGAGAGAGAGAGAGAGAAAGAGAGAAAGAGAGAAAGAGAAAGAGGAAGAAAGTGTGAGGGAAAGAAGTGAGTGAGATTGATGGAGGGGAAGAAAGGAGAGACAAAGAAAGGGAGTAGAGTGAGGGAATGGAAAGAGATAGAAGAGAGAGAGGGAGGAAGAAAGTGAGAGGAGAGAGGTGAGTAAGAGGGATGGAGGGGAAAATGAGAGACAAAGAAATGGAGTAGAATGGGGGAATGGCGAGAGAAGAGAGAGAGAGAGAGAGAAAGAGGGAAAGAGAAAGAGGAAGAAAGTGTGAGGGAGAGAGGTGAGTAAGAGAGATGGAGGGGAAGAAAGGAGAGACAAAGAAAGGGAGTAGTGTGGGGAAATGGAGAGAGACGAGAGAGAGAGAGAAAGAGAGAAAAAGAAAGAGGAAGAAACTGAGAGAGAGAGAGAGAGAGGTAAGATGGATGGAGGGAACGAAAGGAAAGGCAAAGAAAGGGAGTAGTGTGAGGGAATGGAAAGAGATAGGAGAGAGAGAGAGAGAGAGAGGGGTGGTAGGGGAAGGAGACGGAACAGAAACAGAAAGAAAAGAGAGAGATAGGAAGACGAGAGAGAGAGAGAGAGAGAGAGAGAGAGAGAAGGGACAAATACAGATAAAAAGAAGAGAAAGAAGAGTTATATAGAGGAAAGGGAGAGCAGCAAGTGGAGAGTGTTAGGAAAGGAAAAACAAAAGAATACAAGGAAAAATTAATGAAAATACATATGAATATATAAAAATACATATATATATATACCAGAGAGATCGGAGAAAGGGAAAAATAGATCGATAGGTGAACAGATAGATATAGACCGGTAGATAGATAGCTAGATAGACATATAGATAGACCGATAGATAGACAGAATAGATACACAAATAGATAATTAAATGGGAAAATAAATCGAATGTTAGATTGAGAAATTGATGGATGGATAAAGATGGACGGACAGATAAATAAATAAAGACAGAAAAGGTGGAAAGTGTAAGAAACAAAGGTTAAAAATATAAGAAAAAGAAAGAAAAGAAAAGAGAATGAAGACAGATAGGAATTACGGGAGAAAGGGAGTGAGAAGGAATGGAAGTGAAAGGGAGAGAGGGAGAGACGTAAGGAGCTAATGTGTAACTAGTAAAACTGTGTCAGCTAACATTAAAGGAGACATAATGAAAAATTTTTTGCATGTTTAACATAGACGCCAGATTACAAATATTAGGCCATATTCAGTAAGATCGACTGCGATACTTGACTAATACTAATACTAATACATACTAGATCAAGAAGGGGGAAAGGCAAATCTGATTACGGTGGGATTTGAACACAGTATGAAAAACAGACGTAGCTAAATATAAAAGCTCTGGTGGTCCCAGCTATGTAATATAATAAATTGAATAAATAATAAATAAATGCGCCCTTTTAAAGCCTAGCCAGGCTCATGGGCCCGGTTTCCCCGGTTCCAATGGCGTATGTGCTCCCCAGCTGGACGGGACACCAGTCCATCGCAGCGTTACTCATTTTTGCCAGCTGAATGGACTGGAGCAACGTGAAATGAAGTGTTTTGCTCAAGAATACAACGCGTCGCCCGGTCCACGAATCGAAGCCACAATCTTACGATCATGAAGCTGGCACCCTAACCACTAAGCCACGCGCCTCCACCAAATAAATTGAATAAATAATAAATAAACATGCCCTTTTAAAGCCTAGCCAAGCTCATGGGCCCGGTTTCCTGGTTTCAATGGCGTATGTGTTCCCCAGCTGGACGGCAACGCCAGTCTATCGCAGCGTTACTCATTTTTGCCAGCTGAGTGGACTGGAGCAACGTGAAATGAAGTGTTTTGCTCAAGAATACAACGCGTCGCCCGGTCCACAATCGAAGCCACAATCTTACGATCATGAAGCTGGCACCCTAACCACTAAGCCACGCGCCTCCACCAAATAAATTGAATAACTGAGAATATTTATGGAATTAGTGCATAGAACGCCTCCTATGTTTGCTTAAAATGTAAGTTAAAGAATTAAGGGGCTGTCTTTATTTTCTTAAATTGTTGCATAGCCCAGCCTATTGGCGCCACCTTTCTTTTATTGCTGTTTTTAGCTTTTAAACACCTCCAGCAGGAATTTTTGTTTTCTAATTATATGAATAATCACAGTTAATCGATATTTTCAAACTCACCATATTAAATATGAGACCTTATCCATTTGCGCATTTAGTGTTCAAAACGCTCCCTCGAGGAAGTCATGTTGTAAATACAATTAGATCCGTGCTCTATCGATTCAATCATCTAGAGTTTTCTGAATGATTTTTTTATATTGACACAAGATCGCTGTTTT
The DNA here is from genome assembly GCF_006345805.1 of Octopus sinensis. Classification (NCBI taxonomy): domain Eukaryota; kingdom Metazoa; phylum Mollusca; class Cephalopoda; order Octopoda; family Octopodidae; genus Octopus; species Octopus sinensis. The sequence continues at coordinate 189,391,787 of NC_042997.1, forward strand.
TGGAAGAGAGTGTAGTTGATGAGGTCAGCTTTCCTTATCGTACATATTTCATCAAAGCTCGAAGGTTGAAATCAAAGTTTTAGGATTTAAACCAGTAATGAGAAAACTGCGACTCATACGAGTTTCTGAAAAGCATGCTCAAGGAAAAATTACCTTGAATTTTATAAGTAATGTAGTCGCCTGATGATGTGTTTCATTTAGCTTGCTTCTCGAAAATGGTTGCCCATGCCTGATTAAAAATTTTTTACAATAGGACAAAATTTATCATGTTTACTCTCAACTGAAGCAAGGCCCTATAACCTCACTACCTCCTCCTGGTCCAATAAAAAAACACAAAAAAACCCCAAATAAATGTGTATAAAAAGATACTCCTAGATCTCTCAATTTATTGTGTGCGAAGCCAATCCAACACAAGGGCCATGTATTAGAAGCCCCATAAACTGAATATGTAAAGAAGTGTGCATGAAAACAGCAGAAGGAAAGAAAAGGAGAGAGAGAAAGCGAGAGAGAGAATGAAAGAGAGAGACACAGAGAGAGAAAGATAGAGAGAAACTATATATGAATAATTTTTGCTTCATGTTCCAGTAGAGAGACAGTCACCAAGGGCCAATTAATCCGACTATATATAGTAAGTGTTCCTTCCCTCTTTCACATCACGGCTTGCGATCGTACATTGAGAGTAGAACTATTCAACCAAGCTATGCATGTTACTCGTTTTCAGTAAATTTACTCTCTATCCTTATTTGCCCCTCAATCTGGTAACGACTACTAGATAAAGGAAAACTATCTACCCTTCGTTGTCAAATAAAAGCGGCTGTGATCCAAAATAAACTCCACAAGTCAGCCATGTTCGGACAATGATCGAATACGCGCAGAACAATTTCATTGCTTTTCGTGTATTTTGTATTCAAATTCGTACAAATATGTTTAACAAGATTAAATCAATACAACACTTGTAAAGGGAATTACAAATATTCCGTATCAGACGACAATCTCTTTAATCACTCTCTATGTGTGGAATAGTTGCATTCAAATCATATGTAGGTTTTCCCAGTGCAAATTGCGGAAAGAACAGGAAAGGTGAGTTCGGTCAATAAGAAATGAGGTTATAAATTGTATTTGTCACACAGTCAAAAATCCCTACTAACAAGGGATTTTGGAATTTTTAATACAACTATAGCTTCATTATATAAACATGACCATATAGTAAGGGTATAAAAAATATTCTCTTAACTGTATTCAGCGAATTTTCTTTGTTCGTATCTCATGCTATATTTTATATCGGTGACAAAGTTAATATCAATGACAATAATGATTTCATAAGATAAGCAGAAGGCCAAGCTTCTTTTGTAGAAGGATAGAGTCCATTTAATCGTACCTAATAAATACTTTATTGATCCAAGAGAAAAAAAAGACAAAGTTGATCTAAGTAAAATTTCATCTTAGAGAGTTGAGCCCAACTAGATATCAATTAGCGTTTTGTCCATGTCCCTAACAAGTCAATCACATTGTCATCGTTGTCATTGCTATATTTGTCCAAAGAGCAAACATATGTATGTATGCAAGAGTATATATAATAATAATAATAATAATAATATTAATAATAATAATAATAATAATAATAATAATAATAATAATAATAATAATAATGATAATAATAATGATAATAGGAAGTATAACTCCAAACTTACAGGGAAAAATTCAATTTAGTATTAAATCAAATTTCACAATATAAATATATATAAAATATAAATTAGAAATAAAACCACTATTAGGCAATCCAAACAATGATAGACATAAACCAAAACATAAATAACAAATAAAATATATTTTTATAAAACATTTAACTTATAACTAGATCACAAAAAGTATAAAAATGAATAATCAATATATAATAAGTATGTGATCTAGTTATATATTTTATAAAAATATATTTTATTTGTTATTCATGTTTTGGTTTATGTCTATCATTGTTTGAATTGCATAATAGTGGTTTTATCTCTAATATATATGTATATATATATATATATATATATATATATATATATATATATATATATATATATATATATCTATATATATATATATATATATATATATATATATATATATATATATATATATATATAATATTAATTCGAGACAAAACCACTATTTCGCAAATCAAACAAGGAAAGACTTAATACATATGTATTGATTAAGTCTTTCCTTGTTTGATTTGCGAAATAGTGGTTTTGTCTCGAATTAATATTATATAATATTTTACTATAAAATTGGTTTTAATCCTAAATCTGATTTTTTCCCTGTAATTTTGGATTTATTCCCTAATATTTATTATTATATATATATATATATATATATAGGCGAGGAAAAATTATAAAAAGGCAGAATGCTAAACTGAAGGTAAATCTTAACAAAAATGGGTGTATGGAAAATTTTAAGAAATGTTACTAAAATATTAACTCTAACCGGTTTTTTTAAATATATATATATGCCTCTGTACGCATTTTTTTCTCTCCTTCTTTCTGTGTATCTTTCTGTTGAAGAGCGTATGCTCGAAACGTTAAAGACTTGTTTTATTTATATTTCCTGAGCGCCATACTAATACAATTGTTTGTTTGTATTCCACCTGCCTTCGTCTTTTGTTTATTTCCGTAAACCTGCCTTCGTCTTTTGTTTATTTTCATAAAGCTTCCCGTTATATATATATATATATATATATATATATATATATATATATTATATATATATATATATATATATATATATACATACATATATATATGTATGTATGTATGTATAATACATATATATACATACATATATCTACATATAAATATATAAATTAATTTTGCGTATCTCTATCTTTCTCTCTCTCTCTCTCTCTCTCTATATATATATTATATATATAGAGAGAGAGAGAGAGAGAAAGAGAGAGATACGCAAAATTAATTTATATATTTATTTGTAGATATATGTATGTATATATATGTATTATACATACATACATACATACATACATACATACATTCGTACATGCATACATGCATACATACATGCATGCGTACATATATGCATACATACATTCATAGGTGTAAAGATGGAGATTTCGCTGTTATTTTGAGTACGTTGAATAGATTTATGTGTGTGAGCGTCTTTGTGGTTGTTTATTCTCCGCCACTGCCTGACAACTAGTTTTGGTGTATTTACGTCCCCATAACATTAGCGGTTCGTCAAAAAGAGAACGATAAAGTACCAGCCTTTAAAAAAAAATTAAGCACTGGGGTAAGTTTGTTTGACTAAAACCTTCAAGACCCCAGCATGGCCAAAGTCTAATGTAAATAAGTAAAAGAGTAAAAGAATAAAAGAATTAGGAATAGAGATTGATATATGCATATAGGTTCAGGTGTGGCTGTGTGGTAAGTAGCTTGCTTGCCAGCCACATGGTTCCGGGTTCAGTCCCACTGCGTGGCACTTTGGGCAAGTATCTTCTATAGCCTCGGGCCGACCAAAGCCTTGTGAGTGGATTTGGTAGACGGAAACTGAAAGAAGCCCATCGTATATATGTATTTATGTATATGTACATATATATGTGTGTGTGTTTGTGTGTCTGTTTGTTCTCCCCCACCAACATCGCTTGACAACCGATGCTGGTGTGTTTACGTCCCCGTAACTGAGCGGTTCGGCAAAAGAGACCGATAGAATAAGTACTAGGCTTACAAAGAATGAGTCCTGGGATCGATTAGCTCGACTAAAGGCGATGCTCCAGCATGGCCGCAGTCAAATGACTGAAACAAGTAAAAGATTAAAAGAGAAAAGAGTATGTAAGAACCAACTTCGTCACTAACGAATAAAACATTGGTCTTTTGCCAAGATATAAAAAAAAAACGTTAAAAAATTATGAAAAAATATAAAGAAAAGGCTATTACAGAAAGGAGCTTGGCAGTACATTAGACTCAACAATTTTGAATATTTAATTTTCATCTCATTATTCTTCATGTAAATCTTCTGGGACTGAGCTGAATTTGCTTGTCTTTTATTCCTTTGAGAGCCAAAGTCATTGGTTCCAGTGATATGCTAAGGTTAACCTAATCAGCTAAAATCACTCTAACACAAATTGCTTTGTACCTTAGCAAAAAATATACAAATTCTTATTGATCAGATTACACGTCAAATTAAAAATATTACAAGAAACAGTAGTATCTTTCTCATCCTTATATGCATGGAACTCATTGAGGATTTTGTCATTGTTTTTTATCGAATGATTTGGAGTTGTGAAATTAACTACCGGTCCAAAGAAAACCAAGGGAAGATATTAACCTTCATACAACAAATGGCCAAGCGATCTATGAAGAAACTATCATTATTGCGAGCTGGCAGAATCGTTAGCACGCCTGGTGAAAAGCTTAGCGGTATTTCGTCTGCCGCTACGTTCTGAGTTCAAATTCCGTCGAGGTCGACTTTGCCTTTCATCCTTTCGGGGTCGATTAAATAAGTACCAGTTACGCACTGGGGTCGATGTAATCGACTTAATCCGTGTGTCTGTCCTTGTTTGTCCCCTCTGTGTTTAGCCCTTTGTGGGTAGTTAAGAAATAGGTATTTCGTCCGCCTTTACGTTCTGAGTTCAAATTCTGCCGAGGTTGATTTGCATTTCATTCTTTCGGGGTCGATTAAATAAGTACCAGTTACGCACTGGGGTCGATATAATCGACTTAATCCGTTTGTCTGTCCTTGTTTGTCCCCTCTGTGTTTAGCTCCTTGTGGGTAGTAAAGAAATAGGTATTTCGGCCGTCTTTACGTTCTGAGTTCAAATTCTGCCGAGGTTGATTTTGCATTTCATCCTTTCGGGGGTCGATGAAATAAGTACCGGTTGAAGACTGGGGTCGATGTAATCGACTACCCTGTCCCCCAAATTTTAAGCTTTGTGCCTTTAGTAGAAATGATTATTATGAAAATGTTTTACGTTGGTGGTTTCATGCGAGTTTCTGCTGCACTTCCCTGTGCACTTCCATATTCCTAATATGTGTGCGGTATTGTTGTTGATGTAAATTGCTGGCCTTTTGACTAAATGAGAAAACATTATTATTATTGTTGTTGTTGTTGCTTTTGCAAAGCTTCTAATGCTGGAGATGTACTACAGTGTCAGCTGTTCACTAGCAGTGAACCTCTTATTTTTCGAGCACCTTCGAGCGGTTCCAAGCAGTGCTGTTTTCTGCAAGTGCTTCACCATTTGTTCCCCGTACTTCTCGAGATTTTTGCTCACTGTTCCCAGGGCTTCGTCGATTATTGATACTACTGCCACCTTTTTCTTCGACCACAACTGCTTAACTTCCCAAGCTAACCTGTCATATCTCTCGACTTTTCTTTCTTCCTTATCGCATACCTTGTTGTCAGCTGGGCGTGCTATGTCTCTGATCCAGCATAGTTTGTTTTCTTTCTCAATTAAGACAATGTCCGGCTTCTTATTCTCTATCTCATGGTCACACTGAATCATAAAATCCCATAGGATCTTTGCATTTCTATTTTCGACAATGCCTTCAGGTTTGTGGTCGTACCAATTTTTTGTTCTGTCAAGTCCATACTAGTTGCAAAGTGTCCAATGGACAAGCGTAGCTATATTGTCGTGGCGTCTCTTATATTCCTTCTGGGCTAGTGGCGTACATTGGCTGGTAATATGCCATAAGGTTTCACCGTTTTGTCCACAGATTCGGCACTTATCACTTTCTGATGTGTTGTCTATTCTGTATTTTATGTAGTTTGTTCTTAGTCCTTGCTCTTAGGCAGCACAGATTAGAGCCTCCGTTTCCGGTTTAAAATCACTTTTAGTTATCCGCAGCCATGTTTTCCCTCTGTCTGTCTTATCTTCAAAATAAGTCCATAAGTCTTTCTGTGCAATCCTGTGTAAATCCATGTGGGTTAAAGTCCTGATATTGTAATTATCCAGAAAAAAGACGCGAATATATCAATGTTCAATAACAGAATGGTAGCGGAGGTGTTAAAAAGAAAGAAAAATAAATAGAGAGGTAGACAGATTGAGGGGGAAGTTAAGGATTAGCGGTAAGGATAAAATAAGGTATATAAATATATAGTGTCTAAGAATATAGTATACAAAGATAGACAAGGAGATAAGAGAGAAGGAAGAGGTAGAGGAAGATAACGTAAAAAAATAAACAAAATAGAGCTAAATGAAAGGAATTCAAAGAGAATATTAAGTGCTAGTCTGTAGGGGTTGGGGAGGAAATCTA
>NC_042997.1:189400531-189430531 GCF_006345805.1 Octopus sinensis
CCACTACGCATTCTTTATTTTCTCTCTTTGTTTCTTTCTGTGTTCCTTTCTGTGGAAGAGCGTAGGCTCGAATCGTTAAAGGCTTTTTCACTTCCTGAGCGTTACACTAAAACATCTGTTTGTTGCCTACACCACCTGCCCTAGTCTCTTGTCTTTTTTTGTTAATTCTCCCCCTATTTATACATACATACAGACATATATATATATATGTATATTATATATATATACATATATACATACATATATGTGCATATATTTATATACATATATGGATGTGTGTGTGTGTATAATATGTCTTCTTGTTGACAACTAGTATTCATTTATTTATGTTTCCGTAACCTAGCGGTTCGATAAGACAGAATAAGTGTCCCTTTTTAAAATATAAATACTGGGGTCAATCAATTTGACTAAACTCTTCAAGGCGGTGCCACAGTCTGAAACAAGTAAAAGATAAAACAAAGTTCTCATTTATATGCACACACAGATGCAGAGAAATATACGAATTAAATTAAAGGACTATAACAAAATTTGTATTGTTCCCTTCACTTATAACACGTCTAAGACCATTAGGAAAAGAATTTTAAAAGAAGTATATGTCTTTCTATCAAATCTGGAAAACCCTAAAACGATCGAATTCATATTTGGGTAACATGAAACCATGCAACATCTGTATCACTGAAAATTTGAAACTTGTTTGCTACGGTCTATTTTCTGGACAAACATCCTGAACGTTTTTGATCTCTCATGCTCAAGATCTCGGAGATATATAAACCCAGTGAAGCAGTCCTGACAGCTAAGATAGTTTTAGTTGTAACAACAATAATATTTGAATTAATAATATCTACATGTTATATGCTGTGGTGTAGTGTAAGGAGATAGAGAAATGACACGCCGAGAGAAATGAATAGCTACAAGTTGTGAGCAAGTATATTTTCAAATACCGCTAATGATGGAACAGCAGTCAATTGGTCAATTGGCAGAGACGTTAGAGCATCTGATAGAATGTCCTAGCTCTTTGCAGCTGTCACTTCTCTAGTTGTAGGAGTCAAATGATGGTTTAGTACAAAAATTCTGTACTTCATATTAAAATACACCTTCTAAATGCAAGTCATGAACCATCTATATCTTCTGCCTTCTATAAAGTAGTGCACCATGGCCTGGAATAATTTGGCAATAGCTAAATCTTTAACTGATAACTATTTTGTTATACTTTCTCCATTGGCGTAGGAATATCAGCGAAACTAGAATTGTAAATCGTAAATCACTTGATCCCGAAGCAAGGCTATTTAGATCTAAGGAAAAAGCAGAAGAAAAGGGAAAATGATAGTGTTTGTTAGAGAGAGAAAAAATTAGAGGGGAATGAGCAAGAGAGAGAGAGAAAGAAATAGAGATAGATAGATAGATAGAGAATATTGGATAAATAAATAGATAGAGAAAGAGAGGGGGAGGGAAAGAGATTTAATATACGCACATATCATGGGAAATACATCCGGTTACCTATACGCTAATGCTTGATTTATGAGGTTATTCAGTGATGGAGTATTTGCATGCATCTATATTTGATGTGTCCTTATGACTCGTTATTGTATAGATTAGGTTTCCCTAATCATCATTACATCTTCAGCTGTTTTCTTATATTTTTTTTCATTCTGCGGTGTCCTCTGACACAATCATAATTGTAATATTCTTTGCAAATAATATTAGTGAACAGGAAAGTAACAAAATCTAATAAATGGAAACTTAAGTATTTTGAAACTCTCCCTCTCTCATTTTCCCTCATTCTCGCTGCTGTAAAGTAGGCTGTTAAGGTATTTTTATTTAAATAAGGGCTTCCATTTTGATTACCGCTATCATTATAAACAGCCATGCGCCGCTTCGCAGTAAATTAAAACAGGAGGGATAAGAAAACAACAACAACAACAAAAATAACAACGACACAAAATATAGAACGCAGACGTTGTTATAGCAACTCATCATGCAAATCAGAGAAGTATTGTATAGGTCATATCAATGGCCACTTGCTTCAGAATGGACAGGCATTGCAGTCATATTTTAATGGTGGTTTGCTGAAGTGTTGTTTCAGTGTAAATAGTAACACTGAATAATGTCGTCCGACACACACACACACACACACACGCACACACACACACACACACACACACACACAAACACACACACACATACATACACACATGCACACACCACACTATCTATGTATCTATCTGTCTGTCTGTATGTATATGTATATACATTTATATACATATATGTATATGTATATATATATATATATATATATATATATATATATATATATATATATATATACATATATATATATATTATATATATATACTAGACTAGACTACCTGCGACCCGTTTGGTCATCTGGAAAGTCTGAGTTTCCCAGCAAGGGAGTTTTATTTCGTGTTTTTTTCTTTTCCTGGTTATTTCGTATGCTTTCAACGAATGTGACATCGAAATCACGCGTAAACGGCTCCTTGCCCTGGAAAAGGAAAGATTTGACTGCTATTTCTTGCACCTCCTGCTACCACGTAACATGTATTTCGGGTACTTTATTGAAAATAGCTGTTACGTGGTAGCAGCGTGTGTTAGAAATCTTTGAAGCTGAGATACGTTGAATGCACTCGAAAAAACCTATGGAAAAAAAGTTATTTCACACCGAGGCTATGAACGGGTCTTTTACGAAATATTTACCGTATTTTTAAAGTCATTTTCAATTTAAAATATTTTTTAAATATGCCAAAATAAATTTTGTAATGGTATTCACTTGAAAGTAATTATAAAATCATTAAAATATTGTCTATTTAAAGACAGCTAAAATATAAATGCTGTACAAACAACTAGCATTTTTGAAATCCTATTCACTTAAAAATATTTCTAAATTAAAATATTGTGTACGTCAAAAAAGTCGACGTTTCTTCTTAGAGAGTGGTAGAGAGAGAGAAAGAGAGAAAGAGAGAGCGAAGACTATGTGTGTGTATATGTCACAGATAGCGTATGTGTGTTTGTGTTGATTCAAATGCCATGACCTTCATTTATATGTGCGTGTATTCTGTATGTGTGTATGTATGTTGACGTCAAGGAAGCCATGCTTTTTCGTCAAGAATTAAACAAAAATTGTGTTTAATCGTTTTTATTAATAAATAGCGGTCCAAATCTCACAAAACCTCATACTGTCCTGCATAAAGTAAGTATGAAAATATATATGTAAAAAAAAAATTAAGATAAAATATACTATTTCTGAGATATTTCAGGAACAAACATCTTCTAGAGTTTTAGAATATTAAGATAGATAAAAAAAAACCTCGTAAATCATGCTTTACTGAAAATACAAAGGTAATGAGCACGAACGAAAGGCATGTTAGCGGGCACAGGCGCAGTCGACAAACAAACACGTGCTATGAAGAACAACTGATAACAAGCAAATGTACTGGAAATATAGAAACTAGCATACAGGCGGACTATAAGATGTTTGTTTATCGTGGCTAAAGGAATCTATGATTTTAGCACAATAGGTTCAACACCTCTCAAGTCTAAGATCGATATATTCGGGATTGTCTTTTCAAATTCGTCATCAATTTCTGTCGACGTAAATGTATTGATTGACACAGGGCTGACCTTGAATTACGGAAGATGGCTTTGCTGGACATTTTGGAGTGGCTGTGTGGTAAGTAGCTTGCTTACCAACCACATGGTTCCGGGTTCAGTCCCACTGCGTGGTATCTTGGGCAAGTGTCTTCTACTATAGCCTCGAGCCGACCAAAGTCTTGTCAGTGGATTTGGTAGACGGAAACTGAAAGAAGCCCATCGTATATATGTATATATATATATATATATATGTATGTGTGTGTGTCTGTGTTTGTCCCCCCCAACATCACTTGACAACCGATGCTGGTGTGTTTACGTCCCCGTAACGTAGCGGTTCGGCAAAAGAGACCGATAGAATAAGTACTAGGCTTACAAAGAATAAGTCCTGGGCTCAATTTGTTCGACTAAAGGCGGTGCTCCAGCATGGCCACAGTCACATGACAGAAACAAGTAAAAGAGTGCAAGAGTAAATGGGAATAAAGAATAAAAGGTTAACTTTGTCAAGTTATATATGTATGTAGTATATTATATAGTTTTACGTATATCCAATCTACTAAATATGTGCATATTTACGTTATGTATGGTGCAGCAATTGCTTTTTCATACAAAACTTGTTATACCGTAAATCCTCGAGAATAGTCCGCCATTGAGTATAATACGCAGGGGATTTTTAGGGGACTGTACCTCTGAAAAACCTAAACCTTGTGTATAATACGCACCCCTTCTCTAACTTGAGTCAAGGAGGTCTATACAACGTCCTTGGTTTGTAAATATGTACACGATAACGCCCTTTATTATTATTGTATATATAACATAATGTTAACGTGTAGCTTTTTTTGTGCATTTTGTTTGCAGAAAATAAAGTAATAACAGTAATAATGTTTAATAAATGTTGCTAACTGCAAGTTATGGATGATTCTTTTATGACTTCATTGCTTTCAGGCTTAGCTTAAGGTATTTTCGCGCCCGACATCACAAAATGTGTCTGAATAAACATTGCCAGACAGAAAATAGAGACTCGGACATTGCTTAGAAAATAATTTTCATTTTTAACTTTGTATATACCACGCACTCGGGATTTTGACCTTTGAATTTTGGGAAAAAATGCGGATTATACTCGAGGATTTACGGTACTGTACAAAACATTTTAATGTTTGCCTTACAAAACATTTTAAAGTTTGCATTACAAAACTTTTTAATGTTTGCATTACAAAACTTTTTAATGTTTGCATTACAAAACTTTTTAATGTTTGCATTCAATGTCTGATCATAAAAAGAATCCTCTCTAGCCTACAGTGATGACATTAAATAGACGATGAAAAAATCCATATAGATGACAACGTAATCGAAACTGAATTTGACGAAATTGTGGTTGACGTTGACAAATCTGAGGTTGACGTTGACGAGATTGATGGGGAAATTGTGTAGCTTAGGAATGAACAAGCACCTGTCATTAATTAACAGAAAGGACACTTCGAAAATTAATTTAGTCGATCGGACTTGTGGATACTCGCATTGACCTACGTAATTACATGCGGTTCAACATAATCCTGAATGTAGTCAAATCTGCTAGAAAATCATTCTCAATAGCGAGGGATTTACGACAACAACGACGACGACGATGATAATAATAACAACGACGATGATGATAAACACATATACATATAAACACTACACAAAAACACATACACACATAGAAATAGATAAAGAGAGAGATATGGGTGGGAGATAAGAAAGAGGAAAGACACTGATAGAAAGAGGAAGAGGAAAAGCTGTTTGAGATGGTTGAAAGATGTGATTATAATAGTTGGGAGGTGCAGCGATTTTTATCAGTTAAGCACACTTCCCAAAGCACATATTTACTCCTTATCATCGTTCTTGGTATTTTATTCTCATTGTTGTTGTTGTTGTTGTTGTTCTTGACTATTTCTCTTAGCGTCGTTGTTGTTTTCTGTTGTATTTCTTCTGGGTTTTTTTTTTCTGTTTTTTTTTTTTGGTATATTTTCAGATTTTGGAAACCGGAACTAATATTCCTCCTTTCAGGAATTGGTTGGGTGGGGTGGGGTGGGGTGGGAGATTTGTAGACAAGTCGTACTTTCTTCTTCGCGTGAACGCATACGCATTTACACACGCGCACACACACACACACACACACACACACACACACACACATATACGCGCGCGCACGCACACACACATGCATATATATGCGTATACAAATATGCACGCATAAACAAATAGTTACTTGTACATACATACACACATATATGCATATTATATATATATATATATATATACACATATCTATACATATATACATATATATATATATATGCGTATCTATATATGTATATATATCTATAAAGATATAGATACTATATCTATATATGTATATATATAACTATATATATATATCGATAGATAGATATATATATACATATATATATATATATCTATACATACGAACACATACATACATCAGTATGCGTATGTATATATGTATGTAATAAATAATAAAGAAACATATATATGTATGTATATACGTACGTACGTACATATGTATGTATGTATGTATGTATGTATGTATGTATGTATGTATGTATCCCCTCAAATATGAACTCACCAAAATGGCTCAACATTTTTGTAAACCGCAAACAGGTATGTAAATGGGTGTCTGGGTACATTTATTCTCGAGGGACTGCTATTTGGCATCGAAAGTTTCTTACTGAGATTTTTGCACAGGGAGTATTTGAGGTGCAGTAACAGTATGTAAATGTATGTGAGACTAAGAATTCTTCGTATCTAAATTTTGCGAATATTCTCAAAGCAAGAATTTTTCATCTCGGTGTTGAAATATTGATAGAATGCCAACCACAGTGACCTTTTCTTCACTAGAAAAAAACGAGGATCATTGGCAGAAACGATGGAATAGGCGCACTAAAAGTCTTTCGACACACGTGCGATAGAGGGAATCTTATCCTGGTTGCTTGATATGCCAGACATAGCGACCAAATCTTCCTTATTACATCATACTGTCTTAAAAATAAAGATAGTGGTTAAAAAGGATCAAGATAAAAATATGATATTCTACTGTTAGATGTATTCCTCTTCATTCTTGAAGGATTGTGGACGCCCCATAGACTCATTAACACTGACTGAGTGCTCAGTTGAAATTCATTATTCTTTTTTATCAGCTGAGTGAATTGGAGCAATGAGAAATTAAATGCTTTACTTAAGCAATTAGACACCTGCTCACACATACACATATATATGCATACTATATATATATATATAATATATATATATATATATATATATATATATATATATATATACTATATATATGAGCAACGTGCCTATTGGACCGAAAATCAAAGTCACAACTTTATGATCAAGAAACAGGTTGTCTAATTATTTGGCCACACGCCATCTAAGACACTGGATAAGGCAAAAAAAATAATTAAAAGGGACCTGAGGTATAAGCAACACTATTGCGATATTCAACTCCGAATCTTTATGATTTGTGTTCAAAACATGCCGAAGTTGACTTTAATTGTCATTAGGGTATCTGAGAGATACCCCCATGCTGAAATAGCAGTCAAAGCCCTGACCCTAAAACCCCCTTAAATGTTCATATTGCGCTAGGAGTGAAGACAGGGAGACAAAATAAACTAGCAAAAAAGATTTTTCTGGATAATTCAAGATCCTGGATTTCTGGCTTTGCTTCTGAGAAGCTCTGCCTTCTTCAGTTGAATATACCAGATAAGCACATAATACATACATACATACATACATACATACATACATATATATATATAATATATATATATATATATTATATATATATATATATATATATATATATATATATAATATATATATATATACAGAACATACGTTATACTTACACATACGAACGCTCATACATACATATATATGCACGTATGTGCAAGACTAGCTTGTGGTTTTAGGGTCATGGTTTTGTCTGCTATTTCAGCATGGTGGTATCTCTCAGATACCCTAATTTATAGTTTTAAATAATTATTGCCTTTGTATGGTATTTATTCCCATGCCGGCCACTTGATAAGATCGATATTTAAATATCGGTATTATCCTTATTTATAAATTTATATAATTCGTCATTGTATTCATTGCGGTGTTTATTTTGACCATATCGCACTTGGAGATGTTTGGCGGGCAATTTAAGCTAGTCTTGTACATATGTGCATATATGTGTATGTATGAGCGTTCGTATATGTAAGTATAACGTATGTTCTGTATATATATATATATATATATCTGTGTTATGTGTTTATCTGGTATATTCAACTGAAGAAGGCAGAGCTTCTCTGAAGCAAAGCCAGTAATCCAATCTTGAATTATCAGTAAAATATTTTTGCTAGTTTATTTTGTCTCTCTGCCTTCTCTCCTGGCGCGATAGGAACATTTAAGGTGGCTTTAGGGTCAGGGTTTTGACTGCTATTTCATCATGGTGGTATCTCTCAGATACCCTAATTTATAGTTTTAAATAATTATTACCTTTGTATGGTATTTATTCCCAAGCTGGCCACTTGATAAGATCGATATTTAAATATCGATATTATCCTTATATACATACATGCATACATATATATATATATATACATATAAGAGGGAATGACCATTAAGTGGACATCCGTTATGCTAGAAGTAGACCCCCTATGGTATTACCACTAAGAAAGGATTGTTCTCAAAAAAAATTTAGCAAACGCCAGAAATTTTCTTGAGAACAATCCTTTCTTAGTGGTAAGACCATAGGGGGTCTACTCCTAGTATAAAGGATGTCCACTTCGTGGTCATCCCTCTTATATATATGTAATATATGTAATATAATTTTTCTGAATCTTCAGATTTTTCAATATGCTAGATCACTGGTTTTAATCAAATTAATATTCAATTTTTCACCCTTATTATTTTAAATTTATATATATATATATATATATATATATATATATATATATATTATATATATATACATACATATATATATATATATATATATACACACATAATATATATATATATATATATATATATATATATATATAGATATATATATTATATATATATATATAGATATATATATATATATATATATATATATATATATATATTATATATATATATATTATATATATATATATATATATATATATATATATATATATATATATATATATAATATATCCGTTAGGTCATCAAGTATGAATTTTGTAGAAAAGAAAAATGTTTGCTAATGTTTTATAAATACAAGGAATAGTTTTATTCAACGAAGTTTGCATCCATTTTGTCAATACAGCTCGGAACTGTAAAAGCCTGGCAATCTAGAGTCAATAAAATCTTGGAAGGCTGTTTTACACCGTCCAGGTGGGGAACCTATACGCCATGAAATCGGGAAACCGGCCCTTATAAGCCAGCATGGCTCGAGAAGGAACAAACATATATATATTTACATATATATATTTGTGTCAGTGTTTGTACCCCCAACATCGCTTGACAACCGATGCTGGTGTGTTTGCGTTCCCGTCACGTATCGGTTCGGCCAGAGAGACCGATAGAATAAGTACTAGGCTTACAAAGAATAAGTCTTGGGGTCGATTTGCTCGACTAAAAGCGGTGCTCCGGCATGGCCGCAGTCAAATGACTGAGACAAATAAAAGAATAAAAGAATATATAGGCTCAGGGGTGGCTGTGTGATAAGTAGCTTGCTTACCAAACACATGGTTCTGGGTTCAGTCCCACTGCGTGGCATCTTGGGCAAGTGTCTTCTGCTATAGCCCCGGACCGACCAGTGCCTTGTGACTGGATGTGGTAGACGGAAACTGAAAGAAGCCTGTCGTATATATGTATATATATATGTATATGTATATGTATATGTATGTGTGTGTGTGTTTGTGTGTCTGTGTTTGTCCCCCCAACATCGCTTGACAACCGATGCTGGTGTGTTTACGTCCTCGTAACTTAGCGGTTCGGCAAAAGAGGCCGATTGAGTAAGTACTGGGCTTACAAAGAATAAGTCCCGGGGTCGACTTTCTCTACTAAAGGCGGTGCTCCAGCATGACCGCAGTCAAATGACTGAAACAAATAAAAGAATAAAAGAATATATGAATTAGATGAAATTTATTAGAATGCCTTTGATTTTTAGTCATCATTTTGTTGGAAGTTGTCTTATTAAATAATGTCTTTCTGTAGCTCCAGGTCACCATGATCCAACAGACTCAGTGCAATCCACAGAACCATATTTCTCATTCTGACGCGAAGTGGTTGATTGAAAGTTGTGCAATATAACGATCTGGGACTGTTCTCCTCGTACTGACCAGTCTGGCGATGTTCACAACGGCGACAACAAAGGTGAAATCGATGCCAGCCTAACGGCTGCTGCTCTCTGTACTTACTACTGATACTATACATCCTAGCTATAATTAAGGTTAATGGTGCTTATGATGTTGTTATTTGTGCATATTTGTTGTTGTTGTTGTTGTTTTTTTTATCTGGACTGAGCAGAGGAGTTGTAGATGTTGGTGCAGTAATGTTGTAAAGAGTTTCAGATGTGTCAGTTTAGTGGTGATTACAAATGTAATGATGGTGATTCATAAGAGTTGTAACTTGTTGCAAAAGCAAGCCGTCTGCATCGCATGTCCAGATAGTCTTCTATTTTTAATAATTTTGCATCATCGTGCAAGTGTGTGCCAATAGTGTGTGGGAGTCCAACCTGAGATAATGTAAAATGTGCTGATTTGCGTTCTTCATAAAAGACTGGATGCTCAGACAGGAATGAATGTATAAGTCATTCCTTACTGTTGCTGTTTCTTTGTGCTGGTTGAATAACATACCTATGACTGCTAGAAATATATCTGTGCGACGTTTAGCATTCTTTACTATGTCATCTACATGTCTTATGATATAATCTCTCTCTATATAAAAGGCAAAATGTCTGTCTTTGTGTGTATGTGCGTATCCTTTATACAAATCCACAATTTTTCAGTTAGATGGTTCGCACTTTCTATGGTCATTCAAAACTGTCCAAGGGTGGTCGTGCACATCTTTACATTCCTCCAGTCACCCTGCAAAGCCATTAAAAAATCAATAGAAGTGACTTTTTTGTGAATTTTCTATCCAAAACCCAATCAAAATGCTCGAAACTTGATACGCCAATTGAATGCCAGCTGGCTGTATGTGAGTGGTCGGAGATTTGGACAGTACTCGCGTGTATGTGCGCACGCATGCAGCTGTATATGCATGCACTAGCACTATGACCCGGCAACGCCGGGTCATAGTGATAGTGTAAAATGTGCCGTTTTGTGCTTTTCATAAAAGACTGGATGCACAGACAGGATTGAATGTATAAGTCATTCCTTATTGTTGCTGTTTCTTTGTGCTGGTTGACTAACATGCCTATGACTGCTAGAAATATATCTGTGCGACTTTCGCATTCTTTACTATGTCATCTACATGTCTTATGAGATAATGTAAAATGTGCTGTTTTGCGTTCTTCATAAAAGACTGGATGCACAGACATGGTCGAATGTATATATTTCTTTACTACCCACAAGGGGCTAAACACAGAGGGGACAAACAAGGACAGACACACGAATTAAGTCGATTACATCGACCCCAGCGCGTAACTGGTACTTAATTTATCGACCCGGAAAGGATGAAAGGCAACGTCAACCTCGGTGGAATTTGAACTCAGAACGTAACGACAGACGAAATACGGCTGCGCATTTCGCCCGGGGTGATAACGTTTCTGCCAGCTCGCCGCCTTACGTGGTCGAATGTATAATTCATCCCTTACTGTTGCTGTTTTTTGTGCTGGCTGAGTAACATGCCTCCGACTGCCAGAAATATACCTGTGCGACGTTTAGCATTCTTTACTATGTCATCTACATGTCTTATGAGACAATCTCTCTATATATAAAAGGCAAAATGTCTGTCTGTGTGTGTGCGCATCCTTTATACAAATCCACAATTTTTCAGTTAGATGGCTCGCACTTTCTATGGTCATTCAAAACCGTCCGAGGGTGGTCGTGCAAATCTTTACATTCCCCCAGTCACCCCGCAAAGTCATTAAAAAAATCAATAGAAGTGACTTTTTTGTGAATTTTCTATCAAAAACCCAATCAAAATGCCCGAAACCTGAATATTCAATTCAATTCAATTCAATTTTTATTGGCTCAAAAAGCAAAAGCAAGGCCATGTAGGGGGACAGGGAGTTATGTACAAGGAGGTGGTCATACAAAGAGTTCAGGCCATTTCTGGTCAAGAGAGACTTTGAACCGAGCGGTCGTCGGTATCGTCACTATCTCGTCCGGTAGCTTATTCCACGGATCCGCAACCCGGACGGAGAAAGCCCCTCTCCTTCGATTGAGATGAAATCGTCATAGATAGAGCTTTTCGGAGTGATCCCACAGCCCACGCTCTGGAGCAGGAGTGAAGAACAGCTCTTTCGAGAGGTTACACTTTCCGTTATGATGTTGTGAGCAAGAATGAGATCACCACAATGTCGTCGTTTTTCGAGAGAATAAAGGTCGAGCGTCTTCAGCCTTTCTTCATAAGACAAATGCTTGAGACCAAGAGCCATGCGGGTAGCCAGCTTCTGGAATCTTTCGAGATGATGTATGTCTTTGAGGAGATAAGTAGAAGAGGCTTCAATCCCGGTCTCACCAGCGTGAATAACATGCCTATGACTGCTAGAAATATATCTGTGCGACTTTCGCATTATTTACTATGTCATCTACATGTCTTAGGAGATAATTTAAAATGTGCTGTTTTATGCTGTTTTGCGTTCTTCATAAAAGACTGGATGCACAGACATGATCGAATATATAATTTATCCAATAACGTTGCTGTTTCATTGTGCTGGCTGAATAACGTGTCTGCGAAGTGCTATAACTATATCTGTGAGACGTTCAGCATTCTTTACAATGTCATCTACATGTCTTAAGAATGTTGAGGAGGTGTTCTTTGTAATTCCTAGTATTTTTGTCATCAGTGTTGTATGTGTGTGGTATGTTCAGGTTGTTAAGTGGGATGGTTGGTTGCGACTCATGTTCTCTGATGTTGTTGATA
The DNA here is from genome assembly GCF_006345805.1 of Octopus sinensis. Lineage (NCBI taxonomy): Eukaryota > Metazoa > Mollusca > Cephalopoda > Octopoda > Octopodidae > Octopus > Octopus sinensis. Next base: position 189,413,249 of record NC_042997.1, read on the forward strand.
AGAGCGGATATGGGTGGGCTTAGTAGGTGTTTCTGTAAAATCTGTTGTTTTAGAACCAGATTTCTAGGTGGTTGATGTAGGATTGGAGAAATTGCGCTTTACATCAGGGAATAGTGGGAATATATATATATTTTTTGTTTTCACATGAAATCGAAATGCTTTATTTCTAGTGGGAATATTTGATTGTAATAATCATTTTTGTGCAGTGTTGTGTGTATAATTTGAGGAGTGCGAAAGGTCGTTTCAGTACTGATAATTAGTGTAAGCAAAAGGACATATCCTTGAGGCACACCATTCGGAATATTGCAGATTCTTGATAATGTGATACATCATGGGTTTGTCAGCTTGATGAGTAACACTCTAGCTGACATGTTGAGTTGTTTCTTAGTTCCGGTGAAAGAGGATGTTAGCCATTGTATTTACCAGCGAGGTCGACACTATTAAAAATAAATAAATAGATACCGAATTACAGGGAACATAATTCTCTGTCGTAAGTTAATAGGTGTAGTTATATACGGTATAAAGTGTGAGCCATTAACACATTCAAGGAATCTCTGTGATGCTATTGTACTTTGCTTTAAATTTACAATAGTTTCGTTCAGTTTTCGATTTGGGGGATTTGACAATGTTGGTATACATAGTTCTATATACTGGTGAGTGCAATGAGTCTTTTATGTCCTATCGTGACTTTGTTAGGTCTTCAGTTTTTTTTTTTTTAGAATTTGGATTTCAATATGGCTTTTCTTGCGTTTGTGGGAAGAAAATGATTAAAAGCGTGGTCTAGATCAATGGTTCTCAACCATTTTTTGTTTATGGAACCCTTTGATTCCTATTTTATTCTGCTGCACACCCATAGCCATTTTAAAGTTAAAAAATATCCCATTATATTTTTATAATCAAATATTATAAGGAATTGTCTAAACAATCGTCAAAATATTTTGTGCATTGCTAGAAGTATAACTGATTTGTTGTACATAATTTTTAACAACTAAATCTTATATGGACCCCCAAGGATCACATACCCCCAACCCAAGAGTAATATGGACCCCCTGTTGAGAACCACTGGTCTTGACAATAAGGTAGAAATGTTGTGTTTCGTTTTCCAGTTTTCTTTGATTGATTTTCGGTGGCTGACTTTTTGTTTGTTTTTTGGAGTGCTGGTGTATTATTTGAAGTTGCAACTATGAATTCAGAGGTAATGCAGTCGTTGTTAGAGTTGTTCATATTGCTAATTATTTGAAACTGCAGAAAGAAATAAGTAGTAGGTAATGTCTAATTTTGAACTCGGCTATTCGTTATCCGTTATGAGCGAAACAAACACCTTTGAAAAAATATTAATCTGTCATACGTTCTTTAAGATGATCGTAATTTATGAACGTAAGGCGTAGGAGTAAATATGAGTATATAGGCGCAGGAGTGGCTGTGTGGTAAGTAGCTTGCTTACCAACCACATGATTCCGGGTTCAGTCTCACTGCATGGCACCGTGGGCAAGTGTCTTCTACTATAGCCTCGGGCCGACCACAGCTTTGTGAGTGGATCTGGAAGACGGAAACAGAAAGAAGCCCGTCGTATATATGTATACGGAGGTAGATTCTATATTTTAATGGCGGTGCCTCAGCATGGCCACAACTCATGAGCTGAAACTAGATAAAATGAATAAAAAGGAAAATATATATATATATGTATGTGTGTGTATATTTTTGCGTGTCTGTATTTCCCCCCCAACATCGCTTGACATTGATAGTGCGTTTAAGTCCCTGTCATTAGCGGTTCGGCAAAAGAGACCGATAGAATAAGTACTAGGCTTACAAAGAATAAGTCCTGGGGTCGATTTGCTCGACTAAAGGCGGTGCTCCAGCATGGCCACTGTAAAACGACTGAAACAAGTAAAAGAGTAAGAAAAATTCAAATTACTATAAAGACGGTTATTTCTTATTAAAACAGAAAATTGAAAATGGCATGTAGTAACTTTCATACATTTCTGTAAAATACATTACCAATCAACAAAAAATCCATCTCCATAAAAATCTCAATTATTATATCTCTTAACGTCAGCAATATTTATTTACTTATTTATTCACCTTTTTGTTTTACTTTCTCTAATTCCTATTCAGTTCTCAATCATTGTTTATAGGCTTATTCAAATAACCGTCGTATATCGCATAAAGTACCTTGACTTTTATTTTATACTAGCAGTATAGCCCGGCACTGCTCGGGTTTGTTTTCTTTTCGACCCTTTAGAATTGGAATTTTTGAAAAGTAAAAATTTTGCATTATGTAGCTTGTTATTCTCTTTAAGTGAACATTTTTCTGGTTGAAATACACTGAAAAATGGTGACACAGCAGTCAAAAAATCGTAAAAAGTAGGGATTTTCATAGAAAAAAAGCACCTTTTTGATGTAAATAATTTTTGGTGTTAACATGGTCCGATTTGAATTTTTTCTTCTACGGAAGAAAGAGCAAGCCTTCTATCATACTCTCAATTTTGTTCAACTTGCGCCGCAAGGTCTCGGAGGAGATAGTGTTTGTTGAAGGCTACCAAACCTGCCATACACAGACAACTTCAGCTTTATATGTATATATTTTTTAGTGATGGACACAGTCGTAAACAATTACATCTTTTTAACATTTAATGTTTCTTTCTCTTTTCGTTGGCCACTACAATTTTTATGATGTCAAATCCACTGGAGATTTCCTTTTGTGTATCACACATCAACCGTCATTTGGTTTTGAGAATTTTGAGTAAAAATTCCTCAGTGTCTCATACAAAATAATCTCTAATAAAAAAAAAGAAAAGAAAAAAAAACATAGCATGCGTTTTATGGAATTCGTTTCCCTCTCATTTCCTGAATTAGAAAGTTTTTGTTGGACCATTTTCACCTCTAACCAGATACATTTATGTGCTCCCATTCGTGAACACACTTTACACATATGCAACTGTGACACTTCCTTATTACTTACATAAAATCAGAGCTAAAATTCTGAGGAGGATGTGACGTATTAGTTTCATTCAATCAATATACATATAACATATAACATAGTATTCTCCCTTATCTAAGAACACAAGTTTTCATATTTTTTATAACCTGACTTTAAATTCACACAGACATATACATACATACGTACGTACATACATACACACATACTCATACACGCACACACACTCACACGCACATACATACACACATATATATGTGTGAATGTGTGTGTGTGTGTGAATGAATAAATGCATGTACGACATTCAGTTTTATTTCAAAATTTCTTGCCAATTGCGTTATAACATAAAAATATTTTTTTAATAGATAAAGGTGTAACTATACATAACTGCGTGTTAAAAAGTTCACTTATAAACCACATGATTTTCGGTTCAGTCCCACTGCGAGGAGGCATCTTTGGGCGTGAATCTTATAGCCCCATGTCAACCAATGCCCTCTCAGTGATATTGGTAGACAGAAACTAAAGGCGGCGATCTAGCAGAAACTTAGCACGCCGGGCGAAATGCTGAGCAGTATTTCGTCTGCTGCTACGTTCTGAGTTCAAATTCCGCCGAGGTCGACTTTGCCTTTCATCCTTTGGGGGTCGATTAAATAAGTACCTGTTACGCACTGGGGTCGATATAATCGAGTTAATCCGTTTGTCTGTCCTTGTTTGTCCTCTCTGTGTTTAGCCCCTTGTGAGTAGTAAACAAATAGGTATTTCGTCTGCCGTTACGTTCTGAGTTCAAATTCCACCGAGGTCGACTTTACCTTTCATCTTTTCTGGGTCGATAAACTAATTACCAGTCATGCACTGAGGTCGATGTAATCGACTTAATCCGTTTGTCTGTCCTTGTTTGTCTCTTTTGTGTTTAGTCCATTGTGGGCAATAAAGAAATAAGAAACTGAATGGAAGCTCGTCGTATATATACATGTATATATGTGCATGTGTGTGGGTGCATATTTGTGTTTTTTTACCCATTGCAAGAAAACTTGTATTCAGTTGTGAAAGAGACTTATAAGTACTAAGTTTAAAATAAGTGCTCTGGGGCCGATTTGTTAGACTAAACCCTTCAAGGCGATTCTTCAGTATGACCGTAGTACATTGACAGAAGCAAAAAAAAGCAAAAAAAAAAAAAAGCAGGAAGAGAATAGAATTAGTATTAATTAAGGACACACACAAACAAACGCATGTTTCTGAAAGAGGGAAAAATATATAGAGAAGGAAAATTACAGCGATATAGAGATGAGAAAAGAAAGATTTCTTAAAAAAAAAAATGAGAAAAAACTGGCGTCCGTATTTTAAAGAGAAGCAGTAATTTACCGTTTCTACAATTCCTTAAGTGCTTGGATCATTCAAATACCAAAATAGAACTCTTAAGAGAACACCCAGAAAACACTTATGGAACACACAAAGGAAGTCCGATGAGAATACTTAAGCAAACACTTATGGGAACTGTTATGGGAATATTACAGTAGAACACTACATCCTCATTGAACGTTACGAACAGAATTTAAGATAAAGCGATTTGTTAATCAGAAATACTACCCAGTAATTTTGCGGACAACAGCTAGCTATCTAAAACCCTTAAGAGGCACTTTCGTGACCTGATTGATAAGGTATTATTTAGGTTTCCACTGTCAGTGGCACAAATACATTTTTATTTGGTAATGAATATACTATTCGGCTCACAATGCTGTTGTTTTCTTTTACCTCAATGTAGTGAAAAAGCATCCTAGCAATTAAATAATATACAAGCTTTGATTTTTTTTTAGCATACGTTTAAAAACTCCTTTCTACTCATATTTTTGGAAGCACTCCGTCGTTTACGACGATGAGGATTCTGGTTGATCCGAATCAACGGAACAGCCTGCTCGTGAAATTAACGTGTAAGTGGCTGAGCACTCCACAGACACGTGCACCCTTAACGTAGTTCTCGGGGATATCCAGCGTGACACAGAGAGTGACAAGGCCGGCCCTTTGAAATACAGGTACAACAGAAACAGGAAGTAAGAGTGAGAGAAAGTTGTGGTGAAAGAGTACAGCAGGGATCACCACCATCCCCTACCGGAGCCTCGTGGAGCTTTTAGGTGTTTTCGCTCAATAAACACTCACAACGCCCGATCTGGGAATCGAAACCGCGATCCTATGACCGCGAGTCCGCTGCCCTAACCACTGGGCCATTGCGCCTCCACTCTTTCTACTCATAAGGAGATTATTGGTAAAGCTATCTGTTATTATACCGGTGTAACTTCCTGCATTTTAATCCTTTACAAAGCTACTATAGTTCATAGAACCAGTAATTTTTTTACTTTGCTATCTTACAATTAAGCGGATTGGAAACAAGATCTCTCTAGCCTCTCTCTTACCCCTCCTTGTTTCCCCTTCTCCATCTCCCTCTCCCTCTCTCCTTCTGTCTTTTTCTCTTGTTGCTAACTTATCTATTTCTACACAGGGAATAAGACAAATACGGATTTCTTATATTATATGTCAATAAGTTACAAGCATGGCTCTGTGGTTAAGAAGTGCGTTTCTTCACCGTATTTGCGGATTGCTTCGTACCGCGGGGAGCCTAGGGCTAGTGTCTTCTACTAAAGTGACTGGGATTGATCTGTCTTCTGAGCGGTACGCAGAAAACTGTTTATTACACTAGCGCGCTGCTTCTATTTCATATTTGAATATATATATATATATATATATAGGCGTTGGAGTGGCTGTGTGGTAACTTGCTTACCAACCACATGGTTCCGGGTTCAGTGTCTTCTACTATAGCCTCGGGCCAACCAAAGCCTTGTGAGTGGATTTGGTAGACGGAAACTGAAAGAAGCCCGTCGTATATATGTCTACATATATGTATATGTATGTGTGTGTGTATATGTTTGTGTGTCTGTGTTTGTCCCCACAACATCGCTTGACAACTGATGCTGGTGTGTTTACGTCCCCGTAAATTAGCGGTTCGGCAAAAGAGACCGATTGAATAAGTACTAGGCTTACAAAGAATAAGTCCTGGGGTCGATTTGCTCGATTAAAGGCGGCGCTTAAGCATGGCCGTAGTCAAATGACTGAAACAAGTAAAAGAGTAAAAGAGTAAAGATATATATATATATATATATATATATATATATATATATATATATATATATATATATATATATATATATATATATATTATAGTTATTATAGTTATTTCGATCTTGAAAGGATGGACTTGGTGCAAACATAACTGTATCTATTATTATTATTATTATTATTATTATTATTATTATTATTATTATTATTATTAATATTAATAGTAATTTTTTTGACTTTTATAGCTTTATAATTTTATGAACTGAACCATGGTTTTAATTATTATTTTTCATCTCCCTATGTGTTAGTTTTTTTTAAAAAACTATTAGCCAAATATGTATAATAACGGTGCTTATTATATTAATATATACACTGATATATATTTTGTTTTATTTTGTTCTGTTTACCTTGCATTATTGTACCATGAGTATTATATTATATAAGTGTAGCATTATGAAGTTTATGTATAAGTTTTTATATTTTACATTTTTATATTTTTATATTTATATGTATATGGTTAAATAATCTTTTTCACAATTATAACAAATTTAATTCTCTGAAGAGGCCGTGGGGCATCCTTGTTAATGCCTCATTTATACCTGCCTTTATGGCTTATAGGTTAAATGAGGTATGACTGCCCTCACTGCCGAAACAGCTGTCAGATTTGATTTAATTACACATTATATTTGAAATTTTATACTTATATCTCTTTGTCTATTTACTTTTACTTTTACTGTATATTTTGTATAATGCCTTTACTGATATGTAATGGTGTAATAAAGTATTGATTGGGTATCATCTGATAGTTGATGTTTTATTGATTTAAGTATGTTTCTCCATTTTCTAATTTTGTTATATATATATATATATATATATATATATATAGAAAGAGAGAGAGAGAGAGAGAGAGAGAGAGAGAGATCAATAAAATACTGTAGGTAAGTACTGGGGTATATGATGCCTGAAAGCTGTGCCAGCATAGTTGCAGTAAAAGACCAGAATCCTCAAAGAATACAACACTTAAAGTGGAATGTAGATCCTTTTTAATACAGCATTACATTACTTGATTCAGCCCTTCGCTCCCTATGGAGCGTGGGCCACCGGCAGCTTTTTTTTCCTTGTTATCGACTCTGGGCCGTCTTTTCTGTCAATCAGTCAATCAGTTAGGCATGTCAAAGTTCTTTCGTCGCTATTCACGATTCTCATCAATACCATGCTCTCTCTTCTCCAGATCTGCTTCACCTTAAGCGAATAGTGAGGAAACGACTTGGAAAAATCTGAATGATTGACCAAATGATCTATTAAACAATCAATTAGCTAATTGGTAATATGTTCATGAATTAACAAATTATTCTTTCTATTATAAATACAAACCCTGAAATTTTCGAGGAGAAGACTAGTCGATTACATCGACCCCACTGAGTGACTGGTACTTATTTCATCGCCCCCCCCCACCGAAAGGTTGAAAGGCAAAGACGACCTTGGCAGAATTTGAACTTAGAACATAAAGCCGGAAGAAATAGCACAAAGCATTTTGTCCGGCGTGCTAATGATTCTACCGGCTCAACATCTTCGAAATGACTAAGAATAATAAAAGAAGTGATACAGAAGCAGTGCGTGTGTTTATTATTCTCACGCTGATCCACCCGAGATACATCAAATAAAGAAAGAATGTAGTCATATGCCAATGAAATTAGATGTATTTATCAATAGTTAATCAACCTCTTGCTCTTTTACCAGAGTGTCTATTGACTCTTTCCGCTAGCGAAGAAGCCTGGGTCAGTCTTATACAAAATATTCTGCCTAGAAATACCACGAAGCTCTTTCACTAGATTAGAACTCATAATATGTAAGCAAGTTGTCCAATGCTTCATACAGCAGACTTCTTTGCCTTCTAAAGAAGCACTAAAAACCACCCTCAAAATTACATAGCTTTCTTTGGGCGAAGAAGGGGTGTGTCAGCCCATGCGTACCTTTTATCTTTCGCATATTTCAGTCATCGGAGTGCAACCATGCTGGGGCATCAGTTTGAAGGGTTTAATCCTGTGGATCTTAACCATTTTCAAAAATATATTGATCCCTTTGATTCTACTTGATCCCCATAGCCATTTGATATTTAATAAAATCCTATTAATTTTTTATAATTAAGGATTATTAGGAACTAGCTGGCCTCGTACCGTCAAAAATTGACGGCTAATTGTAGTATTTTATATATAAATAAGGTACAAAACCAAAATTTTAGTTTAATAATTCCTTTATTACCAATTTTGTTTTGTGAAAAATCTATCCGCATCTAACATCCCTTAACTGCTTGTTTCCTTCAAAAGAATTTTAAAGTTTTCCTTCCTTCTTGTACGACTTAAGCTGGCCACGACTAAATACGGGAGCTGGCAAGTAAAGATCGTGCTCTCCATTTACTGAAACCAACCTAAACTCATACGAGCCACAAAAAGCAGTCCGTGACTTATAGTTGATGTTGTAAAAACTCCCTATTTAAAATTTATTACATAAATTTCTTAATATAAATAAATTAGGCACATGTATGAACTGTTAAATGTGTATTTATAATATACTTTTCAACTGCAGTCGTTTTATATTCTTGATACATTCAGGCAATAATTATTTTCTCTAATGAGTTTGTATATGTTTGTGTAGGTGCGTGTGACTAATAGTCATTTGTAACACAACAGATAGAATATGGATGGTAAATCAAATTAATACAGTTGTCAATGTTATCTAGTGGTTGTCTTTTGAGATGTGACATCTATCATCGTTAATTACAGAAAGAACATTGGTTAGTTTATGTATAGTTACTGAGAGAACACTGGGTAAAATATTTTTGCCAGCTGAATGGACTGGATCAACGTGAAATGAAGCGTTTTGCTCAAGAACACAACGCGTCGTCCGGTCCAGGAATCGAAACCACAATCTTACGATCATGATGCTGACACCCTAACCACCAAGTCACGCGCCTCCACACACACACACACACACACACACATATTTTCCGTCTGCAAAATCCATTCTCAAGGCTTGGAAGACACTTAGGATCTTTTCGGTTTGAACAGCAGTTTTTTCTAGCGGTGTCATATGAAATTGTCACCCATAATTATGACCCTAGTATCGATCTATTGCATTTCAATCTCTTTTAGGGTTAGGGTTAGGGGTGGGGGAAGGGTATCTTTTCTTCTTTACAAATGTAAGTAAACCTAATCTGTTTCTTAAACGAGGGACATATTCATATGGCACAGAATGCTTTTTAACTCAATAGACGTCACTGATTGGTTGAAATTGCAGAAATTGAAGAAAAAACAACAACAAATATCTTACAAACTATAGAATTTTCTCAATAAAGCCAAGAGAAAAAGATGTTTTATAAACACATTCTACCAGTTTACGAAGTTTAAAATCTTTTAGTTACCTAGAAATTATGTTAAAAACTGCCGTTCAAACCGAAAAGATCCCCAAATCCATTCTCAAGGCTGAAAAGACACTTGCCCAAGGTGCCATGCAGTGAGACCGAACTCGAAACCATGTAGTCAGGAATCAAACTTCTTACAACACAGCCACCGTAAGTGAAAAAAAAAATCTCTGTGAGCGCGCACATGTCTGTCTAGTTAAGGGTGTGTATCTATTCGTTCTTAGGACTAGGAATGCTATCATTTATAAGTATATCGAGAAGGGAAGGGGAGTAAAAGCCGTTTATCAGAATTCTTAAGTACAAAATAAGCTTACGGTGTAGACTTTCGCCCATCGGTGTCGCCGTCGTCATTACTGTATCAGTGGTGGTTGAGGTGGAAGCGATGGCAGTAGCGGTAGTAGTAGTAGTAGTAGTAGTAATACCAACAGTGGTAGTAGTGGCAGTAGCAACAGCCGTGGTTTTACTTGTTGTTCTCTCTCTCTCTCTCTTTTTCTGTCTTTGGTTATGTCTTTCTCTCAGCTGTTATCGCTATGTGGTATTTCAATCCCGCAAACGTATTGAGTCGAATGGAATGTCAAGTTGTGAATTATCAACCGAATACATCCTACTGCAACTACGGGGCCGCAGTACATTTTAATATCATTATGAACATAGAACGAGCAGTGGATGGCAGATTCAGGCGAGAAAATATTTCATAGTATTTAGATATTTAGTTTCATCTGCTACATATATACATACATACATACATACATATATAGGAGTGGATGTGCGGTAAGTAGCTTGCTTACCAACCACATGGTTCCGGGTTCAGTCCCGCTGCGTAGCACTTTGGGCAAGTGTCTTCTACTATAGCCTCGGGCCGACCAAAGCGTTGTGAGTGGATTTGTTAGAAACTGAAAGAAACCCGTCGTGTATATGTATATATATATATATATATATATATATATATATATATATATATAGATAGATAGATAGATATGTATGTGTGTGTATATATTTGTGTGTCTGTGTTTGTCACCCAGCATCGCTTGACAACCGATGCTGGCGTGGTTACGTCTCCGTAACTTAGCGGTTCGGCAAAAGAAACCGATAGAATAAGTACTAGGCTTACAAAGATTAAGTCCTGGGGTCAATTTTCTCGACTAAAGGCGATTCTCCAGCATGGTCGCAGTCAAATGACTGAAAAAAGTAAAAGAGTAAAAGAGAAAAGGGAGAGTATACGTACGTACGTACATACATACATCATGGCGTCGGATACGGACGGATACAGGCATAGAAGACTATTCATTCTCCCGGATAATGAATATTATCCCTTATAATTCGATTTTGGATTTGGTTTGCAAGGTTCTTTATATGAGTTTGTGTGTTGAAGCCTTTTCTGTTGTATCTGGGGAGAGTCATTTTCTTTTTGTACCTTATAATGTAACACACTCGCTGGTAAAATTTCCCCTTATTTCTTATTTTCATTTTCCTAAAATTTTCGTTGCTTTCTTGCAACCTTTTCAATAGTCTTGACTCTGTCCGTTATTTACACTGGCAGAAAATAATTGGAAATTTTACCGGCGAGTGTGTTACAATATAAGGCACAAAAAGAAAATGACTCTCCCCAGACACAACAGAATATGACTCTCCCCAGACACAACAGAATATCCCTTATAAGTTTTACCATTAATAAAACCTAGTATTATATGAGAAAATGCAAAGAAACAACCTTTGTTTAAAAGATCGTAGCAGTAATCAAACATTGGAATGAAGTTAATGCATAGCATGTAGAAAGTTACTATACACACACCACAGCGACGAAAGAACAGAGTCAGCTGTTATAGATCGTGAAACTATCGAGAGAAATTCCAGTGGACTTTCGAACTGAACCATGACCCATATCAGTTCTATAGAAAGACCGGGGAAGATCCCTCAATAGGCTACGTGAAGAGACTTAAAGAATTTTGGGATAAGAAATATCCAACAGTCAGGTTTTGCAGAGAAACAATTACGCTAGCATGCTGTATTTTTTGAAAAGGAAATATGCCGTTCTACCAAACAAAATCATTCAGCCAAGATGTACAAATGATAATATTCGTATTCATAACACAGTAAACCTTTTCCGTGATGAGATTGTGAACGACGAGCTACACAATCAACACGGTCACAATAATAACAAACCGACGTCATATTGTGATCTCTTGTATCGAAGTTCAAGCAGAACTTCACTATTTACATACACTAGCAGTATCGCCCAGCGTTGCTCGGGTTTGTTTTCTTTCCGACCCTTTAGAATTGGAATTTTTGAAAAGTAAAAATTCTGCCTTATGTAGCTTGTTATTCTCTTTAAGTGAACATTTTTCTGGTTGAAATACACCGAAAAATGACGACACAGCAGTCAATAAATCGTAAAAAATAGGGATTTTCATAGAAAAAAAGCACCTTTTTGATGTAAATAATTTTTGGTGTTAACATGGTCCGATTTGAATTTTTTCTTCTACGGAATAAAGAGCAAGCCTTCTATCATACTCTCAATTTTGTTCAACTTGCGCCGCAGGGTCTCAGAGGAGATAGTGTTAGTTGAAGGCCACCAAACCTGCCATACACAGACAACTTCAGCTTTATATACAGAGAGATAAGGCACTTGTATGAGAGAACGATGCCGACAAGAGTTGAGAAAAACACCCACCAACCTGTTGTTAACCGCGATCGATGAAATAGCGAGTGAACAAGTAGCTCAAATCCAAACTTCCAGCTTTTGGACAATAAATGCCCTACAAAAGTGTACCGCAGTAACTGTACCAAAGATGGGTGTAAAAGAGACCGACTGAACCAAAATAGATTACCTCCCTCCAAATTTACACCAACGGACTCAGGAAGAAAGATAGGTCAGTTAGACAGTATCATCAAATACAAGGATAAAAATGAATTTACGAAACACCAATTATGACTGCATGATAGGTTCTCCAAATTCTATTGGAATTGCCGCTGAGAAACACTTACAAGCAAGCAAACTGACCACCCTCTACGAGCGTTAAGTGAAAATCTACGCTACTGTAAAAAGATTGCATGAACGAAAAATGATAAACCGTAAATTTTCCCGAAACTCACAAGTTGTATTTCGCAGTATGAAAGGCGATACTATCAAGGTAGTAAATGCTCCTCCCCAGGAAGACCTAGAGTCATTTTGGCAAGGAATTTGAGATGTAAACAAAGAACACCATCGCGATGCAGCAGAGTTAAAAGTACCAAGAAGTGACTGTTGTATAAATGCATATATAACACCACCAGTGAAGCACCCTTGACGCCTATTATGAAACTGCCGAACAGAAAATCCCTTGGGAGAGACCTGATAGCAGGCTGCTGGTACAAAACACTCGCGTTCTACAGGAAAATGCTTACGACCCCGCTTAAAGAAAACAATGGACTTTGAACTAGATATAACAAATTGGCTGACGGTTACAATGGTTACTCTTATCTCCAAGAACAAAGAGAACTATGTGGCCGAAAACTATAGGTTCATAGCATGCTTGAATGTTATGTACAAATTTTACACAGGTTGTTTGAATAAGTTTTCTCTAAGATCACTGTCAAATAACTGGCGTGAAAACTGATGAACAGGAAGGAAAGAAAGGAGCTTTGTTGAAGAGGAGCTGTTCATTTCAACAAAGCTGTCCGTAAGGAAGCCAAGCAACATCGCTATAATCTCTTAACTATATGGCTAGATTACAAAAAGGCATTCGACTCTGTTCTTCACTCATGGATGATAGAATTACAACACACCTTTTAAAAGTACCAACTGCTCTAGTTAATGCCATTGAAAGACTGATCACGACATAGTCCACACAGTTATCATTGACAACTACTAAAACAACCCCTGTTGTCACCAACAGAATTAAGTTATCAACAAGCATATTCCAGTATTATAATGTATCTGTAATGTTTGTATTAACAGTGAATCCCTTGCCAGCCCTGTTAACAAAATGCCAAGAAAAGAATAAAATTGATGTCACCCACACATATTTTGCTGATGACCTAAAGTTATGTTCTAGTACAAATTATCAATATCAAGAGACAAATAGAACTAGTCAACATTTTTACGGGACATATGAATAGATTTTGGGCAAGATAAATGCTCATACATGATAGTCAACCGAGGAAGAATTGAGGACTATAGAAAGAATATGAACATCAATGGCTTATCTGCCACCCCTATGTCTGATGAAAACTATAAGTATTTCGGAATTGAGGATGTTGCATACGTTGGCGCTGTGACTAAAGCCACAATAAGAAAAGAGTACTTCTGCAGAATCCGGAAAATACCAGTAGATCGTAAACCACAAATGCATTTCAACTGGTCAAGAAAAGGGGAAACTGAAAAAAATCTCCCAAAACAACAAACGAACAAACAACAGTAAAAAAGATAAAAAATAAAAATAAAATAAACAAATAGATAAATAAATTAGCAGATAAAACATATATATTTCTTTACTACCCACAAGGGGCTAAACATAGAGTGGACAAACAAGGACAGACAAATGGATTAAGTCGATTACATCGACCCAAGTGCGTAACTGGTACTTAATTTATCGACCCCGAAAGGATGGAAGGCAAAGTCAATCTCGGCGGAATTTGAACCCAGAACGTAACGGCAGACGAAATACGGCTACGCATGTCGGCCGGCGCTGACGTTTCTGCCGCCTTTTAGCAGATAAAAGATATAATTTAACTTATTCTTTAATGTCCCATGTTTCTGAATTCGTGTTTTGCGATCTATGGTCTTTGGCTTTTCTTCTAACTGTTATGTGTTAATGAAGTAATTATGATAGAATCAACGTGAGGTACATATTTTATCCAACATAGCTTGATTTAGAAAACCCTTTGTGCGTATACCTGAAGAATCGACACTTCACAAATATTGTTGAAATAATACTGATACGATGTATTATATCGAAAACTATATAATAAGATGTCAGCAATGATCTGCTGCTAAAGTGGTGACGAAAAGTGGCGATTGTAGTATTATGCATTAAAACGTGCTGCTCAGTCCATTCTCTTCTCTCTCTCTCTCTATCTTTATATATAAAAGAGAGGTTGTGTGCTGTCTGTCTCCTACGATTTAGATTCCTAACTACTCCCACATTTTGCGGTGCAGTTTAACCAAAACCGGGTATCTTATAGTCGTGATTCATATCGAGCCCTTCTGGGTATTAGCGCGCGTCTACGATGAGTCTACGATTAAAAAAAAATTACCATAAATTTTTCCCATTTTTAATGCATTTTTGGAATATATAAGGAAAGTAACTCTCTAAAAATTTATTATTAAATCTCAGAACGTAAGAAGCTACAGTAACACCCCGCCCTTTGTGGTTAGCCTATTATACTTTACATCTCTAAAAATGCTTATATAGTTATTTCCCTTACAAACCCGAGCAACGCCGGGCGATACTGCTAGTTAATATATATATATATATATATATACATACACACAAAGTACGAGGGTTTAGTTCACAGGTGATCTAAACGATTAGATACGCCAGGAAATGCATATATACGCGTGGCTTAATGGTTAGGGCATTCGGCTCACGATTGTAAGGTCGTGAGCTCGATTCCCGGCGACGCGTTGTGTCCTTGAGCAAGACACTTTATTTCACGTTGCTCCAGTCCACTCAGCTGGCAAAAATTAGTTGTACATGTATTTCAAAGGGCCTTGTCACACTGTGTCACGCTGAACTCCCCTAGAACTACGTTAGGGGTACACGTGTCTGTGGATTGCTCAGTCACTTGCACGTTAATTTCGCGAGTAGGCAGTTCCGCTGATCGTATCAGCTGGGACCCTTGTCGTCGTAACCGACGGTGTGCTCCTATATATATATCTCCATGCGCGTGAGTGTAGTGTAGCGTAGTGTGAGTGTGTATACGTGTGAGAGTCTGAGTCTGAGTGTATGTTTCTACTTGTTAGAAAATATATATGCTTCTTTTTCTTCTGTAAAATGCCACCAGTCGGATAAAATCTAAAATACCATCGCAAAGACAATGACTATGACAAAGTCAAGCTAATAATAACATAATTAACTGAGGCATGTACAAGGTTTTAATAAAACAATATTCTAGGTTAGATTTCCCCTACTTTCTCTGAGAAAACACTTCTAGATATGAATTCTGCGTTAAATGATAAAACACTTGTTAATCGCGAGCTAATGAATTCGATCTGTTTGCTAGAAATACCAATAAAATCTTTCTCACCTTACACCCTACCGTCTTTAAAAATAACACGTTAAATAATATAGTAAAACATACACTTTTATTGACGATCCACTCACCCCCGGAAAACACAGGATGTTCGAGGCTGAAACGCCTTTAATCATAGGTCTGTCTAAAATTCATGTTAATTAAGCAGTAGACTGCACCTAATAGAGTTTCTTTTCTTGAAGCTGGGTGGACTGGGTTAGCTTTAGCTAATGTTTTGTTATTGGAACTAAGCAAAGACTACTGACTATTGATTCTAATACAGACAATTCGGCATTCGATGCTCTGGGCCATCTCTAATTGTTTCTTTCTTTCAAGATAGTTCATTCCCAGCCTTTTCACTACGAAGGACCAGTCTTATAAAACTTAAATAAAACTTAGATATGTTTCGACTAAAGATTGGTCCAGGCCATGTCTAACTTAATAACACCACCTGATAAGATTATCTAAATCCTTTTTAAGTCAAGTTTTTTTTATGGTCCATTCATATAGTGAGTTCTTGTTGAGTGAGTTGTATCCAGGTATGGGTGGCTTATCCAGTATTCCTTGAAGAAATCTATCCAGACTCTGTTTAAAGGTGATGGGATCCTTTTCTTCTTTAATCAGATTTGGGACAATGTTAAACAGGGCAGGGCCAGTTGTGGAAAAGAAATTGTGTCGCAGTGTACCTATATGTTGTGATCCTGAATTGGGCAGGGGACGTATGGTCTGTGGTCCCAGCCTTAGATGAACCTTGAAATTAATGTTCAGGTCATTTGGGCAATGCTGGCGGTATATTCTCCACATCGCTTTATATAAAAGAATTTTCTCATGAACACCAGGCTTTGGAAAGGTGTGACTACTCAACAAGTCAATTTTAGTAACTAATACAAGTTCTTTTTCTCAGAAACATTTCTCCGTTGAAAGACATATAATAATCAATTAAATGCATAACAGTATTAAATGAAAAACATTTACGTAAAATAGTTATCCGCTTTTCTTGATACGATTTCAGCTTAGATAATTGAGCGTTTAAGTGTAGATCAGATTCTAAAAGGGAGTTAAAAAATATTAGTTATTTCTAAAGATTTAGAAACTACTTTGAAATTTTGAAGGATTATCAATATCCGCCTTATCGTATTTATACATTTTACACTGGAAATTTAACGCTAATTAACTTATCTCGGGTACCATCGTTTTGGACCTTCGTATATGCATGAATTTCAGACCGCTAACTGCTGTCTTAATATACATTGTATATAAACAATAAATGTCTCTTTCCTTTCAGGTAGGCAATGAGGTTTCCTGTTTCAGTCAAAGAGAAACGAGAAGTTTATGATGTTCCTTTATCCCTATTACTATAAATGAAACGAACTAGCTTAATATTTGGGATTGGAAACCACTTCGCGGATTTCACAAGTCAGATCTTTTTACTTCTTAGCGCACAGCACTTGCCACCGAGTTGTTAGATATCGATTTTCGGTTTCTAACATTGGCACAAGGCTAGAAATTTGTTGTGAGAGAGCAATCGATTAAATCGATCCCAGTTACTCAACTGGTGTTTATTTTATCTGTCTCTTAGCGGTAAATGGCAAACTCGACCCCT
>NC_042997.1:189435531-189468031 GCF_006345805.1 Octopus sinensis
AAGTGCACCCAAATTAGTGCACACTCTCGACACGTTTACTACTTACTGCTCTTTCATGAGTATCTTTTTCAAGGCATGTAGTTCCAGCTTAGTCAACCTTATAATTAGATTAGTCTCCGAAATTTCAAGTGTAATTGAAACATTTATTACTTTACACTTAATGATCACCATATTGGTTTTATTTTGCAATACGAGATGCACTAGTGACCAGCTCAACAGACTAACAATCTGACGGTCTCTAATTGCAGAACATAACGATGAAATCAAGGCTGATGCGTATGCTATCAACAAAATGATGTCACGATGCATACGTCTCTATTTCTATAAATCAGACCTGTAACTGATTACTACAACTTGAAGCTGTCTCTCAAACCGAACTTGCCATTATCCTAACATGCTCATTGGTATCATATTCACTTAAAGTACATAAGATTTAAATATTGTGTCAGTGGCCAGATATTAGATTACTAATCGTAAGGAATTACAAGAAAATAAATCTGGAACGTTTTTTGATTCAGTGTAATATTTTAATAACAGCTACAGTTTGATAAAGAATCTAAAATTCAAATTTATATATACAGGGTGCGGTAGGTATTTGAGGACATACCTATTTTTGGTTATTGCTGCATTTTTTGCTAACTCTGTATAATCTTTGTTTCAGAAAATAATAATGGCAGACCCTCAGCTTACTCAAGAAATAAAGAGGCATACTGTTATTGCGGCCAGATCTTTCGTCTACAAAGTTTGTAAGGAGCTAGAGACTGAAGATGGAAACGTATCACCAGAATCAAAACATAAAAAGCATTCTAAACACTCTGAAATCATCAGAACACCTGAATTTACCCAGTAAATTCAACAGACCATTGATTACAATCTCAGAAAGTCCATGAGGTCAATTGCAAAAGAATTTCAGAAGAAACGGTCAGAAATGTTGTCCACGAAGACATCAGATATAAGTCTTATATGATGAAGAACGGTCAATTTGTCAGAAAAAGCAAAAGAAAATCACTACATCAGATTTAAAAGGTTCTTAAACAAATTGAAAAATCCAGCAGAAGATTTGATTTGGTTTTTCTCAAACGAGAAAACCTTCGACCATGATCAAAAAGTTAACACAAGAAATGACAAATGGTTATGTACAGACCCTTCTGAAATCCTAAGTGTTATGCATACAAAATTTCCTGCAGCAGCCATGGTTTCAATAATGAAGGACATGTGATACCTCCTTACTTCTTTCCTTAACTTAACTCTGCCGCCTACATTGAAGTCCTATAAATAATTGTTAGGCCCTGGATAGACAGTGTATGAAATAGAAGGCCATATGTATTTTAGTAAGACTCTGCAATATCACACATGGCCCTAGTGAGACATAAATGGATGGCTGTAAATTTTCATGATCCCATAACCCCGAACATTCGGCCTCCTAATTCCCCATGTGGCAACTTGAAGATCCACCCACCACGCACGATAGACTGGCGGTTGCACGGGCGCGAAAGCTACCTTGTTATCTTCATTCCGTAAACGGTGGTTTTTAACGGGTGGAGAGCTGAACCTTCTTGGGGTATAGAGGATTCGCAATCTAGACTAGGGTTTACCACACCATAGTGGGTTACACCATGGTTCCTCTGCTTTGTGGCAGAAGTAGGAAGAAAGATTGAGAGAAGCAATAACGAGTATAAACAGCCGAAATTGCAAAGATAATCTGGAACTCGAATGAGGAATGACACGTCCTTCTTTTCTTTGTATCGTCTATCTGGATGTTTTGTGTTCTTGACCTATTTTGTATTTTACACACACACACACACACACCACACACACACACACACACACACACACACACACATACTCACACACACACACATACACACACATACACACACACATATATATAGGGGAGAATTCACAAAAAAACAAAAGACGAAAGACAGGTGGTGCACACAACAAACAGATGTATTAATATAACGCTCGGGAAGTGAAAAAGTATTTAACGTTTTGAGCCTACGCTCTTCCTCAGAAAGGAACACAGAAAAAAAACAAGGAGAGAAAATATATATACTGCTGTGTCTGGGGATAGTCATTCTATTTTAGTGCCTTATAAGTCAACACACTCACCGGTAAAATTTCCACTCATTTCTTTCTTTATTTAAAAAAGAAATTTCGTTGCCTCTTGCAATCTTTTCGATAGTTTTGATTCTGTCCGTTATTCACATTGCGTTATTTTTGTTTGTTTGTGCGCATGTGTGTGCATACACATGTATGTATGTATGTATGTATGTATGTATGTATGTATGTATGTATGTATGTATGTATGTATGTATGTATGTATATATATGTATGCATGTGTGTATGCATGTATGTGTGTGCATATGTATATATGTATGTATCTGTGTGCATTTGTATGGATGGATGTGTATCTCCATATGTGTCCTTATGTGAAGTGAGATGTGTGTGTGTATATATGGTCATGTGTTTCAGTCTTCATTTGTGGATGTGTGTATATGTATATGTTATATATATATATGTATGTATGTTTGTATATATATACATATATATAACACACACATACACACACACACACACACACCACACACACACACACACACACATATATATTATTATATATATATATATATAATATATATATATAACAAAATGGGGTGAGGTTCACTACTACAGCTGTTTCAGACAAGATTTTTTTTTACTGATGAACACAAATCAATTACATCATGTACAAAAGACACCCATATGTGTGTATATATATATATATTATATATATATATATAATATATATAATATATATATATATATTGTGTGTGTGTGTGATATATTATATATGTATATATCTATCTATATATATGTATATAGGTATATGTATATACATACATTTTTTGTATATATGTATATCCATATATGTGTATATACATATGTGTGTGTGTATGTATGTACATGTATATAAATATATACACATTAATGTATATACATGCATGTGTATATATACATATATATATATATATATATATATATATACTTACATAAATATGTATATATTTGCGTATATACATGCTTGTTTGAGTTTGTATGTATGTATATGTGTTATGTCCGTGTATTCGCATACACATACACGACGACGTGATTCATCTACTTCTTCCGAATCAATAAACTCTGCTCAATGTATTGAGAACATTTTCTCGTCTGTAGCTCCAACATTTCACACACAAAGGCGCACACAGAGGATTATATATATATATAAATTATATAAAAGGGCTTAGTAAAATAAATTACTTTGCCACATACTGAACTCATTAGAAATAGTAGCTAAAAAAACGTTTTAAAACTATTTCTAATACTTAAAGAAAATCTCTCTCATATAGTGTTTGCTCAATTCAACCACGAAAGTATGGGGGTAATGACATAAAAAATCAAATGCAAAGGTATTTGAGAACGTACGTTTCAAGATAGTCAACTCGAATTTCTATCATCAGCTCAGAACTCTTGGTTTGCAAATAACCTTTGCATTTGATTTTTTAATGTCTTACCCCCATACTTCGTGAGTTGAATTGAGCAAACATTATATGAGAGAGATTTTCTTTAAGTTTAGAAATAGTTTTAAAAAAGTTTTTTTAGCTACTATTTCTAATGAGTTCAGTATATGGGCAAAGTAATTTATTTTACTAAGCCCTTTTATATAATGTAATAATTTGAATTCGCCTTAAATGGTCTCTTACATACTGAACTTGGTGAAATGATTAATAATTAATTAATTTTACCCTCAATTGTTGAAATTAAATTCATCTCTCTCTATTTAATGCTTCGGATTTTACCGAAAAAGCATAGTGTTTACTGATTTTAACCCACGCTGGTGGAAAGGGGAGAGCAGAAATTCTTCGCTTGCATATTTTGGGTTTGCTGGCACTGTTAGTTTCGAGCAGATCTTCAGAAGCGATAAGAAGCCGAAAGGGTATGCTCCCACTTTCAGTGTTTTCAAATCCAAACCAAGGAGTTCTGAGCTGATGATAGAAATGTCGAGTTGACTAATCTTGAAACGTACGTTCCAAATAACCTTTGCATTTGATTTTTTAATGTCTTTACCCCCATACTTTCGTGAGTTGAATTGAGCAAACACTATGAGAGAGATTTTCTTTAAGTATTAGAAATAGTTTTAAAAAAGTTTTTTAGCTACTATTTCTAATGAGTTCAGTATGTGGCAAAGTAATTTATTTTACTAAGCCCTTTTATATAATGTAATAATTTGAATTCGCCTTAAATGGTCCCTTTACATACTGAATACTTGGTGAAATTGATTAATAATTATTAATTTTACCCTCAATTGTTGAAATTATATATATATATATATATATATATATATATATATATATATATATGCGCAGACTACATGCATTGAATATTGAAAATTGACTGGAATATGGGTTAGATGAAAGCGGACAGGAAACTCCTAACATGCAACAAAAGTTAATTCGGAGGAAAGTCCTAGAATTGAACTTTCTCACATTTTATTGAAGTAGATTTAGCTTCACTGACGCCAACGTGTCGTATTATTAACTATTTAGTATCCACAGCTGTCTGTTATCAGGATTTTTGACGATTTTGTAAGACTTATCCCATGCATCCACACAAATTTTTTGGGAGGATAATACACATACGCACATGCATATGCGCGTGTGTGTGTGAGCGTATGTAGGTATGTGTGTGCGTGAGTTTTTGTATGTGCGTGTGCACCCTTGTATCGAAACAAAACCCGTCTTCAATGGCAAATACTGACACATGTGTACCTATATATATATATATATATATATATAATATTTACAGAGGCACGTATATATATACATATATATATTACATATATATATATATATACATATATATATATATATACATATATATATTATATATATATATATATATATACATGTATGAGTGTATGCATATATATGTTTATGTCTGTGTATGTGTAAATATACATTTGTGCATTATATGTAAAGATACACATATGCTTATATATATTATATATATATATATATATATATAAACATATACATATATATATACACATAGATATGCATACATACATTCATACATACATACATACATACATACATACATACATATATACATACATATGTGCATTCATACATACATGCATGCATAAACACACGCATATAGATATATATACACACAAGCATATACATATATATATATTATATATATATTGTGGGTTGATGTATACAAACAGGCATACATGCATACATACATACATACATACATACATATACATACATACATACATACATAACATACATACGTAGATGCAGGCACGCACATGTGTGCAGTATGTGTAATTTTAGAATTAGCAAGTTTATCTGATTTCGTTGTTTTCTGGGTTTTGAGTGAAAAACACAGAAATCAGATAACATATTAAAAACAAAAACACAAACAAAAACCAGAACTAAAAAAAAAAAAACAGAAAAAACACTATAAAACAAATAGATGCACAACAGCAGAGTCTATATATTTTTTTTTCTACCATTCTTCTATTTGAGTGTTTAGTACATCCAATATTTTGACGTATTCTCTATTTAGCTATTAATTGTTAAGTTCTAAGATTTCATATTTCATCTCGTCTTCCTTATCAAAGCTCAACTTGGCCTGAAGGTGTGGCTTTCATTTCAGCTGAATCAGTGCATCTCCATTGATTTGCTGATGCCGCTATTCACTGCAAAAATAATTGATGCAGTTCCCGTTTAAGTACACCATTAACTGCTGATGCATTGTTTGTCCTTATAGTTATGTGAGTTCATCATTAAATAAATAAAAAAAAAAATAGCGAAGCGCTGGTGAATAAAAATAAAATAAAATAGAATAAAATATATAAACTAAGCTGTGGATTTATTGCAGTTTTTAACGCTATAGTTATCGAATGGTTCAGAATAAACAGCGGCAGGTTTGAGGAATGGTGTCTGTAAATTTCTATAACAAAAAGAAAGCTAAATAAAACAAAACACACACAAAAAAAAGAACACCTCCACAAATATTGTTGTTTTATCATTTCTGTGAAATAAACTTTTTGTTTCGTTAATCTTCTGGATTATTGGATGGGTGATTTTAACCACGCCCAATATTGTATACCCAATAATTCTATAGACATAAACTTTAAAAAGTTTTGGCTAGAATCACGCCACGCCCAAAATGATTCAGTTAAATGGTATTTAAGTTTTGTGAAATATTTTTTTATTGAGTCAGGCGAGTTTTTACTTGGATTTCAATACGCTATACGTCCAATATTATTTTCTTAAGTACACGGTCAGCTCTTTTTTTTTTAGGGGAAGATGTAGTTAATTGGATCAACTCCAGGTCGATCCAATTATCTCATTTTTTTTTCTTATCGATCCTGTTTGATCGAAAGCTAAAAGCACTTCCGGTAAAAGAAAGAAGAAACAGTGGAAAGTAGAAAAGAAGTCTACCTGTTTACTGTTATCATAATCATGTCTTACAAATCTGTATCCTTTCATTATTGCTGGGTCGCTAAAATAAGTACTGTCAAGTACTGAGGTCAATATAATCGGCTTTATAATCGATTATTGCACTTCTACCAATATTAGAAATAATTACACTAATCTAAGAAGAAATCCGATAATTTTCCCCTCTTCCATGACTGCCGTATAATCACTATTAAGTTTATACAGACTTAACATAAGATTAAGTTCTCATTTCATTCACGTTCATACCTTTTTCATGTTTTGCTTACATCTGACCGACAAATAATGCCTTTCTCACCTTTATCGTATTCGCTGGTGCAAACTAGTGGCCCTGGTAGCGTTTACGTATGAAACCCCTAACTACTTATTTCAAAGCGATATTATTCCATAGCGTTTAAGTAATATACAGTTCCCAGTTCAAGGCGTACCACTTGTTACATAAGGCTTTCTAGCCGTTCAAGAATTTTGACCTGGAGATCTCCATTTCCAGCGACTTCGAGGGCTACCTTTCAGTGGTGTCGGGCGTCAACGAAGAGCCCTCGACTACAACAAGATGACCAAAGTTTTTTTTTCCAAGGCCTGGGGTCTCCCGCCCATAAGCCCTACACCATCACCTAATCACCCTTACCAGTCTTGTTGCTTAACAAAAAAAATAAAATAAAATAAAAGGAGGCTTTCCAGTGACATCGGGTAGGCTTTTGAGTTAGTTGACACATCTTAGTTTCATTCTTTTGTTCATATTGTGGCACGAATAAACATTTTTGATTTCACCCTCGGAGGAAGAAGGTTAATGATTCTGACCGTTTTCAAAATCTATAAGACGGATGATAGGAAATGTTCCTAAAATTGCATAGCTGAACTGAATGCATGTAGCAGAGTTGCTACTACTAAAGATACTACATGGGAAGGAAGTAATGTTAAACTGGGTGAGAACCTGAGTATACCGCCAGAATTACTGTTAAAGTGAACTGAAATAACTGTTACTGCGAGCTTATAAAAGTCTGGAGAACGGCCTACCAGAGACATGGTGGTGTTAAGATAAAAAAGAAGACAGCTTCTTTAATACAAATAGCTGTCTGCTCTTTCAGAAAACCCAAACACACCTCAAAATCTCATGATGTCTTGATTAAGATGGTGCAGCATCTTTCAATAAGCCATATAGAGTTTCGTATTTAAAAGATTATTTGCTTGAACAACAAGCATCCAATTCCAAATTTCCACCCTTGCCCACGGCTTCAATCTCTAAACGTGTATAATACCTTATGCACTCACACTCTCTCTGTATAAATAAATACATACATACATGCATATATATGCATGTATGTATGTACGAATGTATGTATGTATATATGTATGTATGTATGTATGTATGTATGTATGTATGTGTATGTGTGTATGTATGTATGTATGTATGTATATATATAATATATATATATATTATATATATATATATATATATTATCAACAATTTGAGGTGGGTAAAATTAATTAGTTATTATCAATTTCACCAAGTATTCAGTATGTAAAAGGACCATTTAAGGCGAATTCAAAATATACATTATATAATTAGGGCTTAGTAAAATAAATACTTTGCCACATACTGAACTTGCTAGAAATAGCAGCCAAAAAAGTTTTTTGCCATTTCCACTACTTAAAGAAAATCTCTCAGATAATGTTTACTCAAAATAACTCACGAAGGTATGGAGGTAAAAACAGAAAAATATCACAAGTACAAAGATTATTTGAGAACGTTAACGTTTCTAGATTAGCCAAATAAATCAGCATTTCTTTCGTCAGCTCAACATTTCTTATTTGGATTTGGAAGCACTAAAAAGAAAGAACATACCCTTTGGCGACTTATCACCTCAGATGACCCGTTCAGACTGCCAGTACCAACAAATTCAAAATGTGCAAGCGAAGATTCCCTGCTCTCCCCTTCCACCCACATTATCTAGCAAACATTATATTTTAACGGTGAGAACCGAGGCAATATGACAGAGAGAAATGAATTATAATATCAACAATTGAGGGTAAAATTAATTAGTTATTAATCAATTTCACCAAGTATTCAGTATGTAAAAGGACCATTTAAGGCGAATTCAAATATTACATTATATAATTAGGGCTAGTAAAATAAATACTTTGCCACATACTGAACTTGCTAGGAAATAGCAGCCAGTATGTGGCAAAGTAATTTATTTACTAAGCCCTAATTATATAATGTAATATTTTGAATTCGCCTTAAATGGTCCTTTTACATACTGAATACTGGTGAAATTGATTAATAACTAATTAATTTTACCCTCAATTGTTGATATTATAATTCATTTCTCTCTGTCATATTGCCTCTTCTCACTGTTAAAATATAATGTTTGCTAGATAATGTGGGTGGAGGAAGGGGAGAGCAGGGAATCTTCGCTTGCACATTTTGAATTTGTTGGTACTGGCAGTCTGAACGGGTCATCTGACATCTGAGGTGATAAGTCGCCAAAGGGTATGTTCTTTCTTTTTAGTGCTTCCAAATCCAAAATAAGAAATGTTGAGCTGACGAAAGAAATGCTGAGTTTATTTGGCTAATCTAGAAACGTTAACGTTCTCAAATAATCTTTGTACTTGTGATATTTTTCTGTTTTTACCTCCATACTTCGTGAGTTATTTTGAGTAAACATTACTGAGAGAAAGAAATTTCTTTAAGTAGTGGAAATGGCAAAAAACTTTTTGGCTGCTATTTCTAGCAAGTTCAGTATGTGGCAAAGTAATTTATTTACTAAGCCCTAATTATATAATATATATATATATATATATATATATACCGGAGTAAACACATAAATGTGAAACAAGTGGAAAAAAAGAGTACTCAAATACCATTCTAGCAAAAACTGTCTGATGAACGGCAACGATAAACTCAGAGTAACAGATTTTGTTGAATTTTCTGCTTCTTAAAATAAAGCATATTACTCTAAGTATATATATATATATATATATATTAGAAGAAATAAGGTACTCAGAAATCTGGATGGTTTTACATTTACAGATTTTTATTAATATGTCACATGTTTTTATAAATATATATTAGCGCTTGCATCCACTCTAGTAGAATCTCCAGAGAGAATCTTGAAATTCTACTAGAGTAGATGCAAGCGCTAAGATATGATTTATAAAAATACGTGACATATTAAATCAGTAATATTAAATATTAAATCAGTAAATATAAACCATCCAAATTTCTGAGTACCTTATTTCTTCTAATATATAATACCTGTACATCACCCCAAACCTTCTAATAATATATATAATATATATATATATATATATATATAAATATATTAATCAAAATGAGGATGAAAAAAATTGGATATTAA
The DNA here is from genome assembly GCF_006345805.1 of Octopus sinensis. Classification (NCBI taxonomy): domain Eukaryota; kingdom Metazoa; phylum Mollusca; class Cephalopoda; order Octopoda; family Octopodidae; genus Octopus; species Octopus sinensis. The sequence continues at coordinate 189,445,388 of NC_042997.1, forward strand.
TTTAATAACATCAATTTAACACCAGTGGTCTAGCGCATAAAAAAAACTGAGATTCAGTAAATATTATTAATACACAAATTTGAGAGAGAATCCACTATGTGGACGCTCTTACGCTAAAGAGAGATCCGCATTAATCTCAACCACTAAGAATTGTTCTCAAGAAAAATTTAGCACACTGAACGTAAGCGAGCAGGACAAATGAAAAATAACAAAAATATAATTAACCCCATACAATTGTTTCACTGTTAATAAATTATGCAATTTTACTTACACAATTAATCCGCAGATCATCAGTGAGGTTCGTCATAAAATATAATTTGTCGAACTGCACGCCAGATATTAACACGAGGTCAAAAATACGAGTAGTTCGGCCTATTATATTTTCAGTTATATTCAAATGCCCTCGTTCTAGCGCGCCAAGTTCTCGTAAATAAATACTGCATAAATAATTCACTGCAGTAGTTCACGCCGGTTTGAGAACATATTAGCGTAAGAGCGTCCACATAGTGATTCTCTCTCATATTGGTATATTATAATATATTAATATATATATATTATATATATATATATATATATATATATATATTTATACATACATAATACATACATACATACATACATACATCATACATAATACATACATACACAACAACATATACATATATTCGCATGTGTATGTAAATATAAATGTAGATATATATCTCTATCAGTATATACTAAGGAAAAGACGGGGTATATACTTGTATGTATGTATGTCTGTGTGTATGTATGTATGTATGTATGTATGCATGCATTCATGAATATATGCATGTCTGTATGGATAGATGTATGTATGCATTCATGCATGTGTGCATGTATGTATGTATGCATGCATGTGTGCATGTATGTATGCATGCATACACGCCTGCCTGCCTGTATGTATGTATGTAGCAGGTGAACAATTGGCATAGTTGTTTGAGCGATGGTTATAATGCGTTGTGTTAATTTTTACGGTTCTCTGCACTCCGTGATCAAATTCTGCAAAGTTTAACTGTTATAATTTGAGAATCCATAAAGAACCATTCCAGTACTTCTGGAACCTTCTCTCCCCCGAGACGTCATATTCTGGACGTTTAGATAGAACAAATGTTGGTAACACGAGAGAGTATTTGCTTGTGCACCAAAAAGAATTGGCGAAAACATTGTAAGCAACTAAATCTTTGCGAGTGACTCTCCTCGTAAATATACATACATATATATAGGTCTCTGTATATGTGTTTGTGTGTATGTGTGTATGTGTGTATATGTGTGTGTATGTGTGTGAGTTTGTGTATGTATTTTGACGAAGCCTTAAAAACGGTGGCAGCTAATTTCTGTTCTTCATAAAGTTAAAATCTTTGTTTGAAACTTTGCTTTATTTTCATCTTGAGTTTCATTTCACCTTCTTTCAGTTTTTAAATTATAATAATTTTTTCCATAGCCTTACTTCTATTTCTTTTCGTGCTTCTTTTTGTCATTGACTTCTTGAAGTGTTTTTAGTCGTTTTCCTTCAACCCGACGTCGATAAATGAAATTTTCTTTGTTTAACATACAATTACTTGTATATTCGAAAAGTCATCTCTATTTCTTACTCTTACACTCACCACCCACTTTCATCATTCGTCTTCACCGATTCATTTCATATAATCAATTCTTCCCTTTCCCCCTTGCTTTCTGTAGAGTCTTTGTTTTAAATTTCAACAAAGTATACCTCACCTCTTCACCTTTCTTACTGTCTCCCACCTTCCCACAATCATTGATATCATACACAATTTTCAATATCTCACTTACTGTTGATCATTCGGTCATATTCAATACTTCCGTAATTTTATCATATTGTCGCTCTAAATTTCTCTCTCTGTTTATTGTGTTGCTGAAAATATTTTCCTTTACCCACTCGCGCTAAGTTCCTCCTATCTCACTTTCTTTGTACATTACTTATATTTCAGTGTCTGTTCTCATGACTGCTCGGTTCACTTCTTCGATGGCAGCAAGTTATTTCTGTCACACGCTCTCACTTCACCCCACACGGTCAGTATCGGAAATATCAACTTATCTAATCCATATCTATTTATAATATTTTTTCTTTTCCCTTAATCCACTCTTCTCATAACAGTCTTATCATTCTCAAAACTGTCTTATCCTTCTATATTCCTGACTGAAGTAGGAAAATCGATAGAGTGTGATACAAGTAAAACCAGATAAGCAAGAAGGAGCGCTTGACTTGGCATTACACACACACAAACAAATGGGAGTGCGTGCTGAAAAGTACCTGGTTTTGAGAGTATTGCGAAAGACCTCGTTGGAGGACAACCTTCCAAGTTCTTTTACAGGGCTTAGAAAAACTGAAGGAGTGCTGCAATAAGTGTGTGAATCTGAGAGGAGAATGTGTTGAGTAATATCATAATTAACTGATCCTCTTGTATTTTCTTTTACCCAAAGCCAGGAACTTTTCAGCACCTCCTCGTATATATACAAACTTGAATTTTTGCACACACACATACGCACGGACGCACGCGAACATACACATTTATATATATATATATATATGATATATCGCTAGCCACTACACACATTTTTTTCTTTCTGTGTCCCTTTCTGTGGAAGAGCGTAGGCTCGAAACGTTAGGGACTTTTTCATTTCCCGAGCGTTATACTAATACAACTGTTTGTTTTCTACACCACCTGTCTTTGTCTTCTGTTTTTTTTATTGTGAATTCTCTCTCTATATATACACACACTTCGGTTATAAGGACACGTATGTGTGTGTGTGTATGCTATTAGAAGACTCCCTCCTTTGGTCATGAATGACCATGGGATTGCACCTAGAGAGTTCCCCTCCAAGGCACAAGTCCGGACAAGCGTGTTTGTGGAAGACCAGCAGTCGCCCATGCATACCATCCTCCCCTCTCCACGCCACCAGTGTTGTCCAATGGAAACGCAACTAACCAATGCAGCTTGGTACCAGTGATGTTGCAACTTATTTCTACAGCTGATTGAACAGGAGCAACACACAGCCCAGTCTAGCAATCGAACTCACTACCTCATGATTGTGAGCCTGACTCTCTAACCACCGAGACATGCGCATTCACACACACACACACACACACACACACACAACACACTCTGACACTACCTTATTTAGTGTCATTACATCTACACTTGCCCAAAGTATCTTAAGAATGCACATGCTCTCCATCAAGATGCATACATCCACTTAGAAAAGGATGTCTTCTTTGCGTTTTCTGTTTCACACAATCGCATCCAAACTTACAAGCCAGTTGACTGTATTAGCTACTGATATATATATATACACAGCTCATCACTCTTATGCACTCAATACTATATACAGACGTCTTCTTGATGCACCCATTTATTCAGCCATATACTCTGAATATGTTCAAATGCACACAAGAACATCCATTCGACAAACACAACTACATACATACAGATTACACGTAACTATCACACACAGTCACATAACACTTCTTCATATCAACATACTCTCATCAAAACATGTATATATACACGCATACGTGTACCTACACAGGCGTACGCCCACTTGCGCACACGCAAACACATGAACATAGAATGAAAATGAATCTAGCTATGTTTGAACTTAGGTTAACTATCATTTACATAGCTTTTAGGCAATTCTTTCCTTCGACGTTTTGTGGTAGGCCTAAAAGGTTACTCTCTGTAAACAAGTCTATTTTAGTGAAAATATGTTGTTCCACCCAGACTTTTGTTTAGTATCAGCCAAATTTATTCGAGATATAACATAGATAGATAAATAGACGTATAATATAAAAATTGCGTATATATACTTATATATATATATATATATATATATATATATATATATATATATATATATATATATATATATATATATATATCTACATGGCTTACTAAAACGAATGCATTTTTGTTTTTAATTTGAAGTTTTATCATTAGTCAATCAAATTTCACATTGTTGTCATATTTATATGTTATCTTTCTACTTGATTCAGACATGGGACTGCTGTTATGCTTGGGCACCGCCTTGAAGGCCTTTGTCGAACAAGTTGACCCCCAGTCCTTTCTGTATTTAAGTCTGGTTCTTATTCTATAGGTCCCTTTTGCCGAACTGCTAAGTTACAGGGACGTACTAATACCAACAAAGCACAAAATACAAAGATGCACACACACGTACACAAATATGCATACATACACAAAGTCACACACACACACACCACACACACACACACACACACACACATATATATATACATATATACATACATAGAGACTCACACACACAGACACGCCCACAGCTGGCTTCTTTCAGTTTCTGCCTATCAGCTTTACTCACAAGGTTCTGGTCGGCCGCGTCTATATTAAACGTCACTTGCCCAAGGTACCGAACAGTGAGGTTGAACCCAAGACCGCATGGATGGGAAGCAAGTTTCTAAATAAGCCTTTCACTTTTAGTGGCCTGACACATTAATGATTTAAAAAAAGAAAAACGAAGTCTTCGTAAGAGATGCAAAACTGGGTCACTTTCACTTGAATTTCGTAGAATTCTTGTAGTTAAAAAAATCAGAAAAAAAGTAATATAAAATTCCTGTAGATTTATTATCAAGGAGTTTAACACTTATGGCATATTGTCTCTTTCAAAATGCATTTTTAAAAGTTCTAAATATCAAGCAAAACAAATAAACACAGTAACAAATAATTGAAACGGAATCCTACGATGTCATTCAGAACTGAAAACCTTGTGTGGCAGACATGATAAAAAATGGTTTTCATTGAAAAGTGATATGGAATATAGAGGAGGAAAATTCCACGAGAACAACAGCTTGAAGTATGAATTCAAATCCTTACGGAACCCTCCGCCTAACCAACACCTGGCCGAGTTGGGAGATGATTAATATAAGTAAACACATTAGGTTAGAAAAATTTCCACTAAGATACAATCAGCATCAACGAAATTTGAAGGAAATCCTGCTGAGAATAAGGCTTGCACCTGGAATTTTGGTACCGGCCGACAAGGCTGGAGACCTATATAATATAAGTATTAGATCTTATAATGGCTTAATTAGACACAGACACAGACAAAGGCACACACACACGCACGCGCACACACACACACACACACACACACATACCACACACACACACACACAAATGTATAATATATATGTGTTATGTGTGTGTATATGTGAACGTTTCTCTCTCTCTCTCTCTCTCTCTCTCTATATATATATATATATATATATACTCTTTTACTTCAGTCATTTGACTTCGGCTATGCTGGAGCACTGCCTTTAATCCATCGAGCAAATCGATCCCAGGACTTATTCTTTGTAATCCTAGTACTTATTCTATCGGTCTCTTTTGCCGAACCGCTAAGTTAAGGAGACGTAAACACACCGCCATCGGTTGTCAAACGATGATGGGGGACAAACACAGACACACAAACATATACACACCCATACATATATTCATATATACGATGGGCTTCTTTCAGTATACGTCTACCGAATCCACTCACAAAGCTTTGGTCGACCCGAGGCTATAGTAGAAGACACTTGCCCAAGGTGCCATGCAGTGGGACTGAACCTGGAACCATGTGAGTATATATACATATATATATATATATATATATATATATATATATAGGGAGATAGATAGATGGATGGTTGTGTACGTGTGATGTGTATATTTTACTTTTTAATGGCGTCTCTCATAACACTAAGTTACTCTTTGACACACGCAGATGTGTCTTGGTAAATGTGTATGATGCATTTAGGATGAGTGGGCAATGGGAACCCATGCCCCCTGATTTACTTGTCTGAATTATTAAAGTAAGTTCTCAATGAATCAGTGATTATACGCTGTTATGACAACAGACTACCTAACTCTTCATAAAATTAATGCATCCAGATAGGTCTTGTAATAAACAACCTTATAGCCAAGATGTGTACAGCTTGTTGGTGGGACACTTTAACACACAGAGCCAACCGCTTTTTCACCCTGTAACTCTTATATTCAGCAGCACTACAGGCTAACAGTCCTTTCGACAAATGCCACTGCTCACATAATGAATTATTTCTTTACATGCGGTGTCATAAAAAAAAAAAAAAAGATTATTCTACACAGACAACATTCATTCATCAGTTTCCAGTTAGTCTTCAGTTGAAAACATGCATTAGATGCATCGCTACATGATATATCTATGCACAATATGCAGGTACACGAAACAAGCACACTCACCTGCATGTCCATGTGCTCTACGAATATGCATATTCATGCACGATGTCTTGTGGATATCTGTTCGACAGTTCTCTTCACCCAGATTTCCTCTATTTTGTATTATTTTTCTCTCAAATGTTGTATCGAATTTCTGCTCCCATCTTTGGATATGTGTTAGTGCCTTGTCAAGCTTGATTCGCTGACAGGGAATTGACTTTACTGAAAATATAAAATAACAATTGTTTTAATTCATGTAATAACGCGAGCTCAAAACAAGGCCTGTACCTTTTAAAATCGGTTTCAAATTTTGGCACAAGGCCAGTAGTTTCGGCGGAGGGGATAGGTCAATTACGTGGCACCCCAATCCTCAATTGGTACTTATTTTATCGACCGTAAAAGGATGAACGGCAAAGCCCACCTCTGCGGAATTCGAACTCAGAACGTAAAGACGGACGAAATGCCGCTAAAAATACTGCCCGGCGTGCTAACGATTCTGCTGGCACGCGGCCTTCTTGTACATATTAATACTGGTTTGAAAATTATTTCAATATGGTGGTCTGAAGGTTAGCGTACTTTTGGCGCGGACAAACTGGAAATAGTTGGTATTGTAGGTTCCCGCCTACATGGTATTAAGTACATTTTAATTGTTTTGCTCATTACTACTAAAAATGTGTGTGTTTGTATGATCATGTGTCCTTCGCAAGTAGCTGGTGTTTCACAAGTAGCTGGTAGCATATTTGTGCACGCAAGTACTCACAAACGGCTGACACGCATTCGCACTCATACTTACATACACTCTAGCAAACACGCACAAACGAGATGATGCTATCAGCCTTTCATCCACACGCCAACTTACACACATGCATCCCACCCCCACGCATAGCTGTTACACACGCAGAAACACCCACATCTGCGTACTCATACATCTGGAATACGCAAATACACCCTCACCGGTCATGTTTCTGCTGGCCTTTCAAAGAACGTTCAATGTGCTGCTTCCTGTACAGCCACTCGATTCCAAGAAATCCTCTTTCTTAGTGTATCTGGTGTCGCTGAAATGTCCATCTCACTTTTAACGATACCTTTTCTACTCTAGCACAAGGCACCGAATTGTGGAGGAGGGAGCCACTCGATTAGATCGACCCCAGTACGCAACTGATACTTAATTTATCGATCCCAGTACGCAACTGATACTTAATTTATCGACCCCAGTACGCAACTGATACTTACTTTATCGACCCCGAAAGGATGAAAGACAAAGTTGACCTAGGCAGATTTTGAACTCAGAACGTAAAGACAAACTAAATAACTATTTCTTTACTACCCACAAGGGGCTACCCACAAGGGGCTACACACAGAGGGGACAAACAAGAACTGACGAACGGATTAAGTCGATTATCTCGACCCCAGTGCGTAACTGGTATTTATTTAATTGACCCCGAAAGGATGAAAGGCAAAAATCGACCTCGGCAGAATTTGAACTCAGAACGTAGCGGCAGACGAAATACCTATTTCTTTACTACCCACAAGGGGCTAAAATACAGAGAGGACAAACAAGGACAGACAAACGGATTAAGTCGATTACATCGACCCCAGTGCGTAACTGGTACTTAATTTATCGACTCCAAAAGAATGAAAGGCAAAGTCGACCTCGGCGGAATTTGAACTCAGAACGTAACGGCAGACGAAATACAGCTACGCATTTCGCTCGGCGTGCTAACGTGTCTGCCAGCTCGCCGCCTTCTAACGATGCCATGTGACTTATGTAACCAGCCTTGACCATGACTATAGCAGCCCAGTTTTCGGCAGCCATCTTGGCCTACCTGTATTCCTCCATTTAGTTCTCTGAATTTGAATGAGCTAGGTTTCTGTAAGAAGCCTAGGAAACTTTAAGTGACTTAGAGCCGAGCCAAACTATTTTAAACAGTAATATATATTACTCCTGGTAATTGTGCTGAGTGCTCCTTTCCTTCGTTTGTTTAATCACTCGCGTGTGTATGTGCACGCACATTCATATATATATATAAATCTCTTTTACTCTTTTACTTGTTTCAGTCATTTGACTGTGGCCATGCTGGAGCACCACCTTTAGTCGAGCAAATCGACCCGAGGACTTATTCTTCGTAAGCCTAGTACTTAGTCTATCGGTCTCTTTTGCCGAACCGCTAAGTTACGGGGACGTAAACACACCAGCATCTGTTGTTAGGCAATGTTGGGTGACAAACATAGACACACAGACATATACCCACACATACATACATACATATATATATATATATATATATATATATATATATATATATAAATATGTATTATATATACGACGGGCTTCTTTCAGTTTCCATCTACCATATCCATTCACAAGGCTTTGGTCGGCCCGAGGCTATAGCAGAAAACACTTGCCCAAGGTGCCACGCAGTGGGACAGAACTCGGAACCATGTGGTTGGTAAGCAAGCTACTTACCACACAGTCACTCCTGCACATAAACCTCATGTATGCATATGTATGTATGTATGATTGTATGTATGCATGCATGCATGCGTGTGTGTGTTTGCATATACATATGGTTCTATAAGTTCAATGTACAAATTCTTGTACCTAGTGTCAACCACGTACCTTTACAGTTAACCCCCCCCACACACACACATACATGCACACATACACATACACACAGATACACGTGTGTATGTATGTGTGTTTGTACGTATGTTTGTATGCGCATATATCTTGAGAATAATCATTCACTCTGGGATTTCTCACCGCACTCAGGCAACGCGCGTAATCTGTCAACTAGTCTCGTACACCTATCAATAAAGACGTACATATGTTGATACAAAAGCCACACAGACACCTTTAGCATCTCTTCAGTATCATTCAATATATATTTTACGACAAAAATCAACGAGGAGTGGCTGTGTGGTAAGTAGCTTGCTAACCAACCACATGGTTCCGGGTTCAGTCCCACTGCGTGGCATCTTGGGCAAGTGTCTTCTGCTATAGCCCCGGGCCGACCAATGCCTTGTGAGTGGATTTGGTAGACGGAAACTGAAAGAAGCCTGTCGTATATATGTATATATATATGTGTATGTGTGTGTGTGTTTTTCTGTGTTTGTCCCCCTAGCATTGCTTGACAACCAATTCTGGTGTGTTTACGTCCCCGTAACTTAGCGGTTCGGCAGAAGAGACCGATAGACTAAGTACTAGGCTTACAAAGAATAAGTCCCGGTATCGATTTGCTCGACTAAAGGTGGTGCTCCAGCATGGCCGCAGTCAAATGACTGAAACAAGTAAAAGAGTAAAAGATTAAAAGAGAGAATACAGCTGACCCATTACACAATAGTTTACTCGCCTTTTCACTTTTCTCACTGACTATCACAGGACTTCCAGCCATTGCCCAGGAGATAGAGTATGCACGGTTCTACAATTTAGAAATGAATTATTTCTGGTTATACAAATATCTCTTAAATAGTTCTAGTGTGGGAATAAAGCTATATCTAACGGATTTGTGTTTAGTCTAAGGAAATTCAATCTGAATTAAAACACAGGGGATTCAGTAGATATGCCTGAGACTTGTTGAGGGTAGTTTCCTTGTCTGTCTATTTGTCTGACTAGCTCTCTGACTGCCTGTCGGTTTATCTGTCTGTTTATCTATCTATCTATCTATCTATCTATCTATCTATCTATCTATCTATCTATCTATCTATCTATCTGTCTGTCTGTCGGTCGGTCTGTCTGCCTGTCTGTCTGTCTGTCTGTCTGTCTGTTTCTCGTTCTCTCTTTCTCTCTCTCTCTCTCTATCTATCTATCAAAGTCTCCCTCCCTCCCTCCTATCTGTCTATCTATCTATCTATCTATCTATCTATCTATCTATCTATCTATCTTTCTATCTATCTATCTATCTATCTATCTATCTATCTATCTATCTATCTATCTATCTTTAACTTTCTACCTCCGTCTCCCCTTACTTCTCTCTCACTCTCCTTTTCTCTCTTCTCTCCAGACACAAATATCTGTCTATCAAAAATGTTTCCGGGTTCGATCCTACTTCACGTCACTTGTACAGAATTATTTTCTAACAATGCCTTTTGACTAAAATTTGTTAGCGTAAAACTGTGCATAAACCTGTTGTGTGTATATGTATGAACATACGATGTGAATCGGTGCGTCGAACGAAAATGCATTTTAATATTAACGCCAATGTAGGTGGTAGGCAAAATACTTTGCAGCGTTTCATCCGTCTTAACGTTGAGTTCAAATTAAACCGAGATCGACTTTGCTTTTAATCTTTTCGGGTTCGATAAAATAAGTACCTGTTGTGTACTGGGCTCGATGTAATTGACCCACCTCGAAAGTACTTGCCTTGCGCCAAAATTTGAAACCGATATATATTATACTGTGTGGAAGCGCGTGGCTTAGTGGTTAGGGTGTCAGCATCATGATCGTAAGATTGTGGTTTTGATTCCTGGACCGGGCGACGCGTTGTGTTCTTGAGCAAAACACTTCATTTCACGTTGCTCCAGTCCATTCAGCTGGCAAAAATGAGTAACGCTGCGATGGACTGGGGTCTCGTCCAGCTGGGGAACACATACGCCACTGAAACCGGGAAACCGGGCCCATGAGCCTGGCTAGGCTTTAAAAGGGCGCATTTATTATGTTTTTTTTCTTATATATTATACTGGGAGAATCGTTTGTACGCCGGGCAAACTGCTTTACGACATTTTGTCCGTCTTTACAATCTGGTTTCAAATTCCGCCGTCTTTACAATCAGAGTTCAAATTCCACCGAGTTTAAATTTCGGGGTCGATAAAATTACTTACTAGTAAAACACTGGGGACGAAGTAATCGACTTTCTCCTTCACTCGAAATTGTTGGCCTGTGCCAAAATTTCTAACCAATATTTACACTAAAGATGGCGGTGAGCCCATTAACACACTGGGAAAAATGCTTTTCGACATTTCGTCTGTATTTATAATTGGAGTTCAAATTCCGCAGAGGTCGATTTTTGCCTTCATCATTTCTGAATCGATAAAATAAATAGCAGTTGAACACTGGAGTCGATGTAATCGACTTGTCTCCTCTTCCGATATTGCTGGCCTTGTGCCAAAAATTGAAATCAATATTTACGCCAAGGAGAACTTAGCCATTCAATAGAAATTGAAAAATAAGCAACAAACTAAGTACTTGAGTCGATGTAATGGACTCAAAGTCCGTCCTGACCGCAGTCTGATTACTTAAACAAGAAAAAAAAAAGAATGTCAGCAAGTTTATAAGCATATATCCCCTCTCATTTTCCATATCTATCTATCTATCTATCTATCTATCTATCTATCTATCTATCTATCTATCTATCTATCTATCTATCTATCTATCGGATATTTCTGTCTACAACGCTTTATTTATTTATTTATTTATTTATTCATTTATGTTTTTACATTCTCCCTATCTTAATTCATTTCTTCTTTACCAATTACATTATCCTCATTTATGCTTGATGAAATAGAATAGTTCCGGAGCATAAATGCGTAAATTGATTTAAATGAACACACACACACGCACACACACACTCACTCACATACGCACGCGGGCACACACACATATGAAAGTATATATAAGTTGACGTATGCACACACACATACACAGAAAATATATATACATATATAATTATATATATAATATATACATATATATACATATATATATATATATATATATATATATATATATATATATATATATATATATATATATATATATATATACATATATATATATATATATATATATATATATATATATATATTATATATATATATATATATATATATATATATACATACACATATAAAAAATTATATATATGCATACATACACATATAAAAAATTATATATATGCATACATACACATATAAAAAATTATATATATGCATACATACACATACGCATATGCAGATTTATAGATTTATAAGCATAAATATACAGACATGCATACCTATATGTATATGTATATATATATATGCTTATATATATATACATATATATATGCTTATATAAATGCACACACATATATACACACGTACATACGCATATAAGTGCATACATACACAAATATATACATACATTAATACATACATACATACATACGTACATACATACATACATACATACATACATACATACATACATACATTCATACATACATACATACATACATACATCCATACATACATACATACATACATACATACATACATACATACACTGAGACAGAATTACCATTTTGCTTGCAACGCAAAAGTGACGGTTGTTTCATTGTTTCGATCTGAACCGGATGACTTCAAAAATAAGTCAGAATATTCTATGAAATTGCTGCCACCAACTACACCAGAAACACCACTGCCATCACTGCTGTAGCTGCCAACACAACCACTACTACTACCACCACCAAAACCCATCGCAACAGTTACATGAACATTAACAATGATTTACTATAGACTGTATTACTAGCTCTTAAACACAAAGGGCAGGAGGTCGTTTTATTAAAGTGAGAATAGTCAATAAAACTAATGTACTGACATAGAGAATAATCTAACCGTCCTGTCCATAGAGATGAGCAAACATAGAAATAACGGCGCAGAGAAAAGGACTGAGAACTCAATATAACCCATACACAAATCTATCTATCTATCTATCTATCTATCTATCTATCTATCTATCTATCTATCTATCTATCTATCTATCTATGCTGCTATTTGTGTGGAAGCGAAACACACTTGAAAAAGACGTGCCCAACCACTGCACACCAAGAGCAACAACAACAACCACTACCACAACCAAAGCACTCCGGAAAAAAAAGCTCTACTACTACCACACCACCATCACACACAGAAGACGACAAGAGAAGCACACCAAGCTAATCCGTCATCAACCAAAAACCACTCAACACCTGAAAAAATACCAACACCACCAACAACAGAAAAACCCAAAGGAACAGAAAAACAAAGAAAACACACACAAACTGATCCCCCATCCCTTATACCGCACTCAACACACACAAACACTCAACAACCAACAACAACGAAAACAACAACACAACCACTTACACAGACATACATAGAAGCCCACAACATACCCCTACCCCCTCCTGATTCCTCAGAAATTTCGTCGGAAGACGAAACCAGTGAGGAATGGCAAATAGCTACAAAAAGAAGGAAAATAAAGAGCAGAAACACAACCAAACCAAATGCAAACACGAACAAAGCAGGGGGAAATACATCTCCCGAAGACATTTCAAAACCCAACGCAAACAACAGCCACACCAATACCACAAAAACATATACAGCAAACATGCTCACAGCCATAGACACCAAAAACACAAATTTGATGGAATACATCCAATCAAAAACAAACATAACAGAAGATGACATAAAAACAAACAATCACCCATACACAACACCACCAGACCACATCAGAATATTACACATCTCCAAAAGTCTGCACCACACACTCAAAGGCATTTTCCCCAGTGCGGTTGGTAAATGCCAAAAATATCTCACAAAGAAACTGTACTGGGATCTTCTCGAGGACAAACCAACGGAGGAGAAAGCAAAAACTTTCGAGCAGTAAGTAACCCTCTGTATTCTAATTCATTAGAACTATGATCAAGATTGGTTGTGTAAATGCGCGTGGCTTGGGGTCCCCTTGGAAACAAGGGTACCTCTTAAATGACATAAAGTCACATAAGTTAGAAATCATAGCCATAAGCGAGACCAGACTCCACAATCCGCGGGCCTAAAGACCATGTTTGGCGGACAGTTCAACATTTATTTTTCCCCCTGTCTGCCGAGAATGGGCGGTAGTGGCACCGCGGTACTTTTCACAAGAGTCTGGATCTCAAAGTAAGGACAATATTCGTAGACCCGGAGGGTAGACTGGTCGTCCTGGATGTCGACGGCAGCAATGGGTGCGCTTTTCGACTCGTATCAGTTTACGCACCGCCCTTAACAGGTCGGACGGATTTCTTTCAACGTCTAGAAGTTTTCTTGGGAACGTCTCGTCCTTTACTCTTAGTGGGGGATTGAATGCTACCTTGCACACGCATGTAGACTACGTGGGTAGAGATAGGAATAGACGGGGATGCAAATGCCTCAGAGACCTGCTCAGACGCTTTCAACTGTCTGACAGGTTCCGACTAGACCACCCGAATGCGCCAACGTGGACATGGAGCAACCGCATCGGGTCGTCGAGATCGTATCTAGATAGGATACTGTGTAGGACAGTAGATAGAGATAGCATAGGATGTCCACAATTCCACATAGTCAGCTACACGGATCACAAACTTGTGACATGTACGCTAGACTTAGGTAAGACACTTAGGCAGGGTCCCGGATACTGGAAACTAAACGCGTCTTTCCCATCGAGACAAGTTTTCAGAGACCGGATTAGCACACTAGTAAAGAGGGCTTTGACGGGAGCCATCATCAACAACAAATGGTGGTTTGCCCTCAAGAGAGCAGTAAAAGCAGAAGCGATTAGGTACAGCAAAGCACTAGCCATAGATAGAAATAGAGTAGAGGGTGAGCTAGTTAAGAAGCTAGAAGAGGCAATTAGAAGCGGCATCGCATCCGACGTTTTGGCGGCGAGGTTGGCCCTCGACCAACACTTCAACGCCAAACACGAAGGATGTGCTGTCAGAGCTAGGATGCGTGCTCTAAGGAACGAAGGTGTTGGAGCCGCGAGAGAGGCCCGGGTGGCAGAGGCGCAACAGGGCAACAAAGCCACCATTCGGTCACTGGTAGATGAACAGGGGCGCGAATTGCTCGAGCCAAGTAAAATGTGTGAGGCCTTTCAGCAGCATTTTGCCCGACTGTTCGGAACGAGTGGAGGGCAAGAACGTAGGGTGGACTTCAGTGCCTACCTACATAGCCTACCACGACTCTCGACAAGAAAGGCAGGGTGCTGCGAAGGTGCCATCACGGCGGCGGAAGTGCGGGAAGCGATGGCAGAATGCTCGAGGGACAAATCACCGGGTTGGATGGTCTACCCTACGAGCTTTACAATTGTATGCCAGACTTGTTTGGAGATCTCTTGGCGGCGGTGTACTGCAACTGGCAGCAAAACGGGAGCATTCCTGGTTTTGTGAGCCGAGGAGCCGTAACACTGCTGAAGAAAGATCTAAACAAGGGAAATGTAATAGATAACTTTAGGTCCATCACTCTGCTTAATGCAGACTTGAAAATTTTGACCAAGGTGCTAGCCAAGAGGTTGGCGCTTGTCATCGAGAAACTGGTCGACAAGGCGCAAACATGCGCCGTGCCAGGCCGGACCATCCATGACAACCTCCATCTGATGCGCTACATCATAGACAGGGTAGTTAACGAACCTGGCATGGGTGGGGCCCTGATCAACTTGGATCAATCGAAAGCCTTTGATAGGGTGGACCATCGATACTTGGAGGCAGTCCTGAGAGCGGCTGGTTTCGGTCCCGTCTTCCGCGGCTGGATAGCTGCCTTGTACAGAGGCATCCGTTCGGTAATTCGCGTAAATGGACATCTATCGAGACCTTTCGACATTGCACGTTCGGTCCGTCAGGGATGCCCCCTCTCGTCGCTTCTATACGTATTGACTCTCGAGCCATTATTGCGGAAGCTGGCAACCTTGAGAGGCATCCCGCGAGAACTGGGATGCGGGACGAGCGTGTCTGCATACGCGGACGACGTCACCGTCATAGTGTCTAGCCACGAGCACATCGAGCTGGTCGGCGAGACACTGAAAAACTACGAAGCGGTGACAGGAGCGAAAATCAACCGGGAAAAGTCAGTGGGCTTGCGACTAGGCACCTGGAGAAGCAAGCCCATGCCGTCCACCAGCGCCTCCGTCGTGGGACGCTGGACCGACGGCCCGGTTGAGTTGCTCGGGGTCTGGTTTGGTCCGGATCTCCAAGTGGAGAAGAACTGGAACGAGATAACGAGTAGGGTGGTCACTCTCGCCCGGCAATGGGCCGAGAGGAAACTGTCCCTAAAAGGTCGAGCGGAGGTGGCGAACACGTACATCGCGTCCGTCATCTACTACCGCCTGACCGTCGTACCTTGTCCCGACCCTACCATCACCAAACTACAACGCATCCTCTTTCGCTTCTTGTGGAAAGGATGCGTCCCGATGGTCAGGCGATCCATTTGCTGTCAACACCCGTTAAAAGGAGGGCTGGGCATGCCGTGGTTGATGATGCGCAGACACGCGCTGAGACTGCGACATCTCTGGCTCTATGTAGACGACGGTGAACAGGTGTGGTCGCCGTTTGTGAGGCACGCTTTCCCGCAGCTCGTCTCCATGACCGAACTGCAGTCGTGGATCAAAAAGAGGCCGAGGAAGGGCGAATGGCACCGCGAGTGTCGCGTTGCTCTCAAGCAACTCTGCCGTCCTGGGTCGACCTTAAGTGACTTCAACACAACCAAAGCATTCTATAGGGGTTTAGTGGAGGGGAGGTACGACGACGAGCTCGGGGCGAACCTGGACGTCGACGAGGAGTACCTGACCCGCCTGTTCAGGACGACTTTCGGGCCAGGGCCCATGGACAACTTCCAGAGATCCCTGGCCTGGCAGTGCTACCGAGAAGCGCTACCCGTTCGGGATAAGCTCTACAGACACGGCTCGAGATACACGGGGCCGACCTGCCCGAGATGCGGTCAGAGCGACGAAACCGTTCTGCACGCACTCGTTCAGTGTCCAACAATTTCCGACCTGTGGGCTTATGTCGAACAACTGCTATCACGTGTGGGACGAGTCGGTTTATCAGCTGAGTCTATCGTCAATATTGTCACGCCTCCTTCCTTCAAACGGGAAGGAAGAGCTATTTTCATCATCCTTGTGGCTATGGCGAAAGAATGTATCTGGTGGACGCGTCTGAAAGGATTGGAGACAAACACTTTCCTCTCTGGTCAATCTCTCATCAACTTCTTCAAGTACCACTTGAAAAGGAAAGTGAGAGTAGAGAGGCAAGTTTTGTCTAGCGAATCTTTTAAAAAAAGATGGGTGAATGTAGCAAGAATGGCACGTATGAATGACGAAGCCACCTTGAGCATAGTCCTATGAACCCAGAAATCGAAAACAGAGAGTTGCTTATTTGCCAAAAAAAAAAAAAAGAAATATAAAATGTGACTTCATTGACCGAGGTTACCGTGGTCTTTTCCGTAGGCTTTTCTTTCCACGGGTAAACCTCACCTGTCCTCCCCTTTACACTTCATATTGACATTTCTGTGATAACGATCCCTATTGATCAATTTTTTTTCCTCTCCCCCTTTTTTTTTAACCCCCTTTTTTTTGTCCTCTTTCTCTCCTTTTACGATCCCTTTTGATCAAAACTCCCCCTTCCTTTTTTTTTTTTTTTAAACCTTCAAAAGAAAAGCTCTACCTTGTAATTTGTTCTATCTGTGTGCAGCCCTGTGTGGCTAATAAAGAAACATATCTATCTATCTAACTATCTATCTATCTATCTATCTATCTATCTATCTATCTATCTATCTATCTATCTATCTATCTATCTATCTATCTATCTATATCTATATGTATATAAAGCTGAAGTTGTCTGTGTATGGCAGGTTTGGTAGCTTTCAACTAATACTATCTCCTCCGAGACCCTGCGGCGCAAGTTGAACAAAATTGAGAGTATGATAGAATAAGGCTTGCTCTTCCTTCGTTGAAGAAAAAATTCAAATCGGACCATGTTAACACCAAAAGGTGCTTTTTTTCTATGAAAATCCCTATTTTTTATGATTTCTTGACTGCTGTGTCGCCATTTTTCGGTGTATTTCAACCAGAAAAATGTTCACTCAAAGAGAATAACAAGCTACATAATGCAAAATTTTTGCTTTTCAAAAATTCCAATTCTAAAGGGTCGAAACAAACCCGAGCAACGCCGGGCGATACTGCTAGTATATATATAATATATAATATATATATATATATATACATTGGCGCAAGTGTGGCTGTGTGGCAAGAAACTTGCTTCCCAGTCACATGGTCCCGGGTTCAGTCCCACAGCGTGGCACCTTGAGCAAGTGTCTTCTACTTATAGTGAGTAGATATGATAGACAGAAACTGAAAGAAGACCGTCGTATACATTGGGTCATAAACTACTTGCATCAACTTGGTATAAAAGCAGATAGTCCTTATTCTTAGTGCAAGTTTTGAAGAGTGCAGTTTGATTTTAATAGTTATTTTTTCAAAGTTATAATGGAAGTGACAAACGAGTATATTCAGCATATTTTGTTTTATGTGTTCAATTTTGCTGTATGAATTCAATAAAGGCAACAACACAACTGAATGTACGAGGAATATTTATACAGTATATGGGGTTTCGGACAATAAGCGTCAGCCAGTGTCAGCAGTGACTCCAGAAATTCCGAGCCGGCAACTACAGCCTAGAAGACGAGCTTCGTCCTGGAAGATCTGCAAAGCTCGACGAGGACGTCCTGCAAACCCCGTTGGAGCAAAATGCCATCGTAACTGTTGAGGAATTAACACAGAAGCTTGAACCTTGTCATCCAACCATTCATCGACACCTGCGTGCCATCGGAAAAGTCAGCAAATTGGGTCAATGGGTTCCTCACAAACTTTATGAGTCTAATCGCGCGCAGTGAGTGAATGTGTGCTCTTCTTTGCTGTCACGTCTCACGAATGAACCTTTCTTGGACTGAAAAATAGGTTCTCTATAAAAATGTCAAGCGCCGAAGATAGTGAGTAGGGAAAGGTTAAACACTGAAACCCCAGGCTAAAGAAGGTCTTCGCCCACGTAATGTTCTGTTATTTGTTTGTGGAATATGAAAGGTTTAACTTCGAATTTTTAAGCGCAAAGCAAACGATAACAAAAGAGATCTACTGCGAACAGCTTGAGCGGCTTAAGTCAGCGCCAGAAGAAAAACGATCATCTTTGCTTTCAAGACGAAAAGCCTTCTTCCATCACGATAATGCTCGGCTACATACAGCGAGGATAACATTGCAGAGGCTGGCGCAGTTTGAGTGGGAATGGAGCACTACCCCATCTGATTATCATTTATTCCGCAGTCTTCAAAATCATTTGGACCGCAAAAATATGAATTCTGTAGACGAAGTTAGAACAGTACTGGAGGAGTATTTATCGTCACGAACAAGTGAATTTTGGAAGAAAGGCCTTGCAAGTCTACCTGATAGATGGAAGAGCATTGTAGAAAATGAAGAAGAGTATATTTTAGATTAAAAAAGAAGTATAAGAAAACTGCATTATTTTCTTAACCGTTAATCCCTGCATATTTTTTCTCTCTCCTTTTTTTTTTGTTCTCCCTTCATTTTTTCCACGTAAATCCTTTTTGTCGAAGAGAGTAGGCTCGAAACGTCATAGACTTTTCCATTCTTCCCAAGCGTTAAACTAATACACTTGCTTGCTGTTCCCTCACTTGTCTTCGTCTTTTGTTTTCTGTAAATTTGAATTATATATATATATACATACATACATACATATATATATATATATATATATATATATATATACACGCATATATATACATACATATATGCATATATGCATATATGCATGTACACTAACACACACACACATATATATATATACGTATGTATGTATGTATGTGTATATATATATATATATATATATATATATATATATATATATATATATATATATATATATATATATATATATATAGTTCCAAAATATCGTTATAGGTATAGATATACCATAAGCAATTATAGAAAAATGGAGAAGAAAAAGATGTTACACCAGAATTAGATTTAATACAAAATAGGATTCAATACATACGCGCGTTTCAAAGGACAATACAAATATGTAACAAAAACATTATAATCATAGTAATTATAATTTAATTATGCATTGTCATTCTCATCAGCGTGAAGAATTTTTAGAAGGACATTAAAAAAGGTTTAATGAAATAAAGTAAATTAAGTGAGAATACAAAAGGGGTAATAGGGAAAAATCAGATATTTACAAGCAAGTTGTAAAAGGGAAAAAAATAACATTAATAATAATAGTGAGAAAGACGAAAGGGAAAAAATGACAGGCATATAAATGAGTATGCACGTCTATATGTGCAGTAAACTATAACATATTTTTCAGCTACTATTTTCATATTCTTACTACTTGCTCTGGCTGATTTTTATGAATATGATGAATCTTTATTAGAAATCATTCTTTCTCTTTTTTTGGACCTCTCAAAAAGATTGAATTGTTCTTTTTGAACTTATTTTTCCCCACAGATATATTAGGTTGTCCGGAAAGTTCGTGCCGTTTTATAGTAGCTTACATTTCGACTTATTTTAGAAAATGGTTGAGTAGATAAAATAGGGTTTGTCTACACCTCCATTTAGAGCACAGTTTAAGCTATCTTTTCTCGAAGAATGTTTATGTTCCTATAACCTGTGTTAATTCTGTAACCCTTTAAAATGGAAGATAAGAAAGTTCATTTTCGGCACTTGATGCTTTGGAAGCCAGACAAAAATTGCTGCAGCTTGGCTGGGATGTGTTACCCAACACTCCACATTCACCCTCCTTCGGATTTCCACTTATTCAGGTCTCTACAGAATAGTCTTAATGGTAAAAATTTCAACTCCTTGGATGACATAAAAAGATACCTTGAATTTTTTGCCATGAAACCACCTCAATTTTGGGAAGAGGGTATTTTCAAGTTAAAGGAAAGATGGAGACGCATTGTGCAACAAAATGGTTCATATTTGGTTGATTAAAAATGTAATGGCAAGTATTTATTGACCTTTTGAATGATTTCTTTCCTTTTAAAATCGGCACGAACTTTCCGGACCACCCAATATATATATTTATATATGTATGGACATGCATATACATAAATATAGATACAAAGCTGAAGCTTCTTGAATAATAACTAAATTCTACGGTTCCGATTAATCAGGCTTTGGAAGAAAAACAGCAGGATACCAGTATATGAAAAAATAAGCATCATATGTCCATATTTTATTTTATATATTGTCACGCAGCTCACCTTGATCATTCATTTGTATGATCAGAACTTGTAATCTTAGCGATGCGATTTAAGACATTTCATTTTCTAGTAAAACATACTCAATTTTATGTATTGAGTACTTTTCATTAATTCATATTTCGTTACTTAAATAACTTTAGCCAATAAGAATTCCAAGATTGCTCTTCGAAATGTTGTTGATCGGAATTAGTTATTCAAAGAATGATTGTTGTTATCATTAAGATTGCAATTCCAATTAATTAAAATGTCTGGGTGTGCTACAGTAAACATGCAAGTTCTCATTTTACTATTATGCTTTTGTGCGACAGGCGTCCCTGAATATTTTTTCTCAGTGTCATTTTTGCATACACAAACATACACGCACAAACACAAAGTCACTCCCACACAGAAACCTTAGAGTCAAGGTGGTGAGCTGGCAGAAACGTTAGCACGCCAGGCGAAATGCCTAGCGGTATTTCGTCTGCCGCTACGTTCTGAGTTCAAATTCTACCGAGGTCGACTTTGCTTTTCATCCTATCGGGGTCGATTAAATAAGTACCAGTTACACACTGGGGTCGATATAATCGGCTTAATCCGTTTGTCTGTCCTTGTTTGTCCCCTCTATGTTTAGTCTCGTGTGGGCAATAAAGAAATAAAAACCTTAGAGTTATATAAAAAAATCAAATAATGTATATAATAATGCAGAACACAGTATATATATATATATATATATATATATATATATATGTGTGTGTGTGTGGGTGTGTGCGTATGTGTGTGTATGTTTATCTATCTACCTACTTCTTCACTCTCTCTCTCTTTCTGTCTGTAACGAGAAAGCTGCACCTGTATTTGTGACTGTATTTGTTTGTTTGTTTGTGTATATATATATATATATATAATATATATATATATATATATATTATATATAAACACAACCTAGTGTTTAGGTGTTACAAACATTATATATCTAATAATGAATACATATTAAGAACATATTCATGTAACATTATAAATAATTGTTAAAAATACGGCAAGAAATACGTGTAATATAAGAAATAGCTTGCCGACTATGGAGAAAGTCTATGGTTGATGATGACGATGATGATGAAGAGCATCATTGGATTGTGGTGTCAAAGGTGCAAAAAGTGGAAGAAAAAGTTGAAATGGTCCTGTTTGAAATATTTTTGAACAGAATTCTATTCGATTCAGAATTTGTCGACCTGGAGTGCAACATGGAGATCAACAACTACAAAAACAATAACGACTGAGCCTAGATATACAAATTTCTAGGCGTGTGCATGGATTCAGATCTTTTTATGAACAGTATTAAAAGGATGGCCGGATGACTATCATTCGACACATGTTCATGTATTATGTAGAGAAATTG
>NC_042997.1:189473031-189493031 GCF_006345805.1 Octopus sinensis
TATTAAAAAAGATTTCCTTTTGAAAATATCAGATTACTTCGAAATATATCAGCTTACATTTATTATTATTATTATTATTATTATTATTATTATTATATTATTATTATTATTATTATTATTATTATTATCGCGAAGACGCATGGCTCAGTGGTTAGAGCATCGAGCTTAAGATCGCGTGTTGTGTTCTTGAGCAAGACACTTTATTTCACGTTGCTCCAGTTCACTCAGCTGTAGAAATGAGTTGCAACATCACTGGTACCAAGTTGTATCGGCCTTTGCCTTTCCCTGCTCTTCTATAAACAACTTGTGCCCGGGGGGGGGGTAACTTTCTGGGTGCAATCCCATGGTCATTCATCACCGAAAGGGGCCTCCTCCTCCTTCTCATCATCATCATCATCATTATTATTATTATTATTATTATTGAGTGAGAGAGCAGTTCATGCCATCAAAGTGACACTGGGGTAAAATATACGAAGCCCAATATACCCATCATGACTACCCGTCTGATAAGGGTACACCAGGCACATGCATCACAACCATATGTGCGCGACATGGTGATCTCATATCAAGATAAACAGCACATGACCTTGCAGGTGGGGCCCAGTTAGAATTTTCTTCAGGTTGAGTAGCCCATCCCGCTCAAACGGTCCCTGAATAAGGGTTGTTTAAGGATGTTGAAAGAATCACCCATGTTTCCAGAGGTGAACTATTCAAACCCCAAGAATCCCTCTCAACACATGGCTATGATGCTCCCCCACTACTTCTGCTCGTGATCAGAGATGCACATATCGTCAGCCACTAAGGGACATGCTCAACTGGTTAAGGTCAAACAACTGACAAGCAAATCTGTGGTATTGAGCAGAATATTTGCTGTAGCCCATCTTTTATACCAAGACAAAACAATGTACATGATAACACTTCCAATCAGTTAAGATCAGAAGCCATGAGAGCCACTGCCTGGTACTGCATCAGGGCTATTATTATTATTATTATTATTATTATTATTATTATTATTATTATTGTTGTTGTTGTTGTTGTTGTTGTTCATGTTGTTCTTGTTGTTTTTCTTGTTGCTGCTGCTGCTGTTGTTGTTGTTGTTGTTGTTATTATTATTATTATTATTATTATGATGATGATGATGATTATTATTATTATTATTATTATTATTATTATTATTATTATTATTATTATTATTATTATTAAGGAGGCGAACTGGCAGAATCGTTAGTTTCGTCGGACAAAATGCTTAGTGGCATTTCGCCCAACTGTACGTTTTGAGTTCAAATTTTACTGAGGTCGACTTTGCTTTTCATCTTTTCAGGGTCGATAAAATAAGCACTAGTTAACTGCATGACTAGTGGAACGCGTCACTTTCATAAGAAGCAAAATAGTAGGCAATCCACTTCGTCAATAAATAACAGAGGCAATATATGTGCTCACCGCCTTTTAAGTATATATTCTACTTAACCTTCTTGGCCCCCTGCTCGTAAGTTCGTCTTATACGTACCTGAAGGTCTGATTAGAACTAGACATCTACAACCTTAGCAATAATGCCTATTCAGTGACTTAAGACACTAGCTGCAGTAGACTTGCCTTCAAAATTCCAAGTTTCAATCTTACTGATGTGTCACGAAAACATGTAGTTCTTTTAGCAAACTCGTCTCCCTCCACTGAGTGTTGACCGACTAAATTTCTGTGATGTCCATCAAAGTTATCAGCGCATGCCAACATGGCCTTTCCGTTTCCTAGTTTGAGCGATATATCTACTAACACCTCAACTTCTGTAGCAATGGCTCACCAGGTAAAAGGTACAAGAGCAGTGATATATTTCTTTATTGCCCACAAGGGGCTAAACATAGAGGGGACAAACAAGGACAGACAAACGGATTAAGTCAATTACATCGACCCCAGTGCGTAACTGGTACTTTATTTATCGACCCCGAAAGGATGAAAGGCAAAGACGACCTCGGCGGAATTTGAACTCAGAACGTAACGGCAGACGAAATACCTATTTCTTTACTACCCACAAGGGGCTAAACACAGAAGGGACAAACAAGGACAGACACACGGATTAAGTCGATTATATCGAACCCAATGCGTAACTGGTACTTATTTAATCGACCTCGAAAGGATGAAAGGCAAAGTCGACCTCGGCGGAATTTGAACTCAGAACGTAGCGGCAGACGAAATACCGCTAAGCATATCACCCGGCGCGCTAACGTTTCTGCCAGCTCGCCGCCTTAAGAGCCGTGATATAAGACATTTTTGATTCGAATAGGTGATAATTTAATCCGACCACCTAAACATATGTTGTTATACATTGAAATCACTCACAGTAAGGAAATCACTTGTTGATACACAATCCTATTGATAATCTTGCGATAATCCAAGTTGATCGAAGTCAAAAAGAAGCCAGGTTTATTATCCATCCTCTCGGCAATATATTGGATAAAGTGTATAGGTCTTCTGGGAATCTGACGCATCAGCAAGCGTCTCGGTTACACTAATGGAAGAGGAGTAAGCAAGACTGGAATGACTAAATACATCTTATAGAGCTGACCATTCAAACGAGGTTATTTTCCCCTCACAGCGATCGACAACCATATTTCAGCCGTCCTTATCGAGTTTTCACAACGCCCCTCCGTTTTTGTTGAGAACCGCAGAAGGCCACGAAGGTCTGAAACTCACCCTCTCAGTTCCCTTTTTACTCACGAACAGTAGAGTAAAATGCTGCTGGAAAGCCGCACGCTTTTGCATGGATTAGTGCTGATCTAACATGGTCTATCATAGAACTTTTCTTATATCGTTGTACTTCTTTACTCTGTGTCTATCGAACACATTTCGCTGCCTCATGTCGAAGTGCTGGCATTTTAGCTCTGACAACAAAACATTTGTGTTTGACATCGATGAAATAGTCGTCCGCCAATTTTCGCTGTAAGTACTCCGAACGCAATGACTTTCGTAATCGCCTCTTCTAGTTGTAGATTATATTCTAATATTTCTCTTCAGAGAGACCCATCACCGCTTGTTGACGATCATCCTTGTCAACTCCTGTTTAATTCATTTACTGATTTGGTTATTGAGGATTTCTTTGTTGGAATTGAAGCTTTCGATTACTATTAACTAAGGCTCTATGCGTTGTATCTAGCATGACTGTGGAGATTATGAACATATGGTCTGTATAGCCAACCAGCTGAAATCGTGGATACAGTATTGTTAGCTAATGCCTGAACGAGTATTCGATATAAAGACAATCTCGCTGATACGATGTGATGTGTCGAAGATTTCATTGGTACATTCGGACATTTATAGTGGGTTTCTAAAAAAACTTAGAATTACTTGAGCAGTTTCGTGAGACTTTTACACTCGTTCTGCTCTCGTCTACTACAACAAAATCCAATTTGTGTCGAATATGCTATTCCAGCTGTGTACTAACACTAATAAATGTGATATTGTCAAGAAATCTTCTAGATTCCTGAATAAATCTGGCATCCACGTCCTAGTCAGAAAATAAATGGCCACTAATCTGAAAGCGCTGCATGCAATACTGTTCAGGTTTATGGCCACTGACTGCCAACCAAATTAAGGAAAATATTCCGCATCTCGAAATCCAGGTCTTCTTAAAATAACTTTACCTCTATTTTGGAACTGGGTCGAATAGAAGACGGGTATAACTTATAGTCTGCGAAAAGGGGAGCAAAAGCGTAAATCCCCCCCCCCCAAAGAACCATCTCGAAGTTGGCTACCACATTTAAATTTAGTAACCTGAGTTCGTTAATCAACTGACATTGTTTCCAAGCTGATTTCAGTTAAAGCACATTTTTGCAGTCAACTCTTTGTACTGATGTGCTGGGAGGAGAAATAATTAAAGGTTACTTTCTCTACATTCGGGCCAACCAGACAGCTTATTTTCCTGAGTTCAACAAAGGTCCCTTGCTATTTTGCAAAGGTTCTTTCAGCTTTGAAATTGCCCTTTGCCATCGTTGGGATCCTCAACAATATGTGTTTGTAGGCTTAGCTACAGTCTTTACTTTTTAAAAAATTGGTTGTCGTCCTTCTTTAAAGTTTATTTTTTGTTACTATTTTATATTGCATACACCATAAAACTCAGGATTTCCATTTCGGAGAACGGTCGGTTGTCGTTGCGTTTGATGTACTTTCTTTTGCTTTTACTTTTCTCCTTACTGTAAATTGCTTTTTCTTCTCGTGTTACGTATGTCTTGATTGGTGCTGTTCTTGCTATCGTAGTAGCGGATTTCATTATTTTTGTTGTTTATGCTGTTGTGGTGGCGATAGTGATAGGTGGCTAGCTTGTAGATTGTCTGTTACGTCAACTTTTCTGCATTTGATAGTAACACGATAGTTATTGGGTCAATGTCTTGCTTTTCCCTTCACGGTTAATCCTTACTATGATTTAGTTTCATACACCCGCTCCTCATTTGTTGAGAATTAGATATGGTTGGAAGAAAGAAGAGAAGAAATGAAGGTCACCTACTTTAATGGTTTTCCTGTGTGCAATCGAGTCTATCAAATTCACTTCTCTATCTAGGATTTCTTAGGAAAACTCTGAAATAGTAGTTTCGTAGCCATGACTCGAGCGAAATTCATTCATGTGCTAAAGTCTCTCTTATTTCCGTATAACACTCTATCAATAACCGTACGAATTTCCGGCCTGCACCTCTGTCCTGTTGTCTCCTCTTTGTGCTAAGATAACTGTTCTTTATTTTTTTCGTTATAGCACAAACACGGATGTGGATGCAATTTATTACTGTTGTGAGTGGAGTTGTGTATTTAATTGGCTTTGGTGTTGTTCTGTTATTGTTTGATGTGTTTGTTTGTCTGTTGGTTTTACTCTTGAATGCTACTATTTCATTTGTATATTTTCTTTGTTACTTTTGGTAAAGATAATGGTAAGAATGGTGAGCGTGTTGTTGTAGATGTAGCATTGTTTGGGGGTCAAGATGGAGTTGATGTAGTTTGGTGTTTTGTTCCTTATATTTTGAATGTTTCTCAGTTCTTTTTCGCTTTTCTCCGCTCCCTTTCATTACCGGAGACGTGATCAGAAGACTCCGCCTCGAATAGGAGCAGGAGCATATTTTCCCATGTGTGGATGTCGGTGTTTGTGAGTGAAAGAGGGCGAGAAACAGAAGTAGGAGAATAGAGAGTGTCAGGTTGAGATATCTCCTTGATAGCGATTCCATTTATATAGACTTAATTTTCCACCTTCTCAGTTGCTACTGCTGACGGATTTGATGTTGATGGAGTGTCACTGCTGTTGTTATATCCATAGCTTCTACTTCGTTTCTAGGTGTTGACATTGTTGCGGCTGTTGCTGTTGCTATTGTTGATTATGGTCCAGATTTTGTTATTGTAGCTCCCTCTTTTGCTGTTGCTGCCACTGTCCCAAGTGCTTCTGTTGTTGAACACTGCTGTATCCTCTTCTCCGCAGCTGTTTTCACCTCATCTCTATCATAAAATCGTTGTCTTCAAAGATTGAGCTCCACCGGGGTGAACAGGAGCATGCCGATTGCTTGATTTGTTGCCGATGATGTGTGTGGTCTCCCATTGTCATGGTGTATGTTGATCGTTTCGAGACTTTTGTTCGGTCTCTTTCTTCTAAGCTTTTTGAGTAACTCAAAGTACGACTCGCTATTCACAGTTCAGCCACGTTCCAGAAAATCAGGGAGAATGATGCTTTTGTCATCCTTGCAAAACAGTGAACAAGACTTTCTGTATCGATCACTGACTTATAAACTTCTTAAGTCTTGGAGAAGAAGTGTGACACCATTCCATGGATTGAGTCTTAGTTTCCGGTTCATAGTATGTCACCAGATCGAAAAGAACCGTATCTGCATCGGCATCAAATGCTTCCAAAAGACTGAAGACGGCGAGCTGGCAGAAATGTTAGCGCGCCGGGCGAAATGCTTGGCGGTATTTCGTCTGCCGCTACGTTCTGAGTTCAAATTCCGCCGAGGTCGACTTTGCCTTTCATCCTTTCGGGGTTGATTAAATAAGTACCAGTTACGCACTGGGGTCGATGTAATCGACTTAATCCGTTTGTCTGTTCGTGTTTGTCCTCTCTGTGTTTAGCCCCTTGTGGTAGTAAAGAAACAGGTAATTCGTCAGCTGCTACGTTCTGAGTTCAAATACCGCCAAGGTCGACTTTCATCCTTTCGGGGTCGATTAAATAAGTACCAATTACGCACTGGGGTCGATATAATCGACTTAATCCGTTTGTCTGCCCATGTTTGTCTCCGCTGTGTGTAGCCCCTTGTGGGAAATAAAAAAATAAACTAATGCAGACATACCTTTCTTTCCTTTAAATCGTATCTCGACAGTTTAGGTACGCACTTTGCACCCATTTCCCGATATTTAAGGTCTTCCACCATTTTCTGTAATGCATTATAACAACAGTTCAGTTGTGGAGTAATCTCACAGATTTGTGTGACTTGTCTGTGCGAATCAGTTCGTCCAGTCACTGGCGATTCGTGTCACTGTTCGCTGTTGATCTCCCACTGTATGGTTTGTCTTCAATGCTGATTTCTCCTTCATTAAGCATCTTCACCCATCTATGCATATTACTGTTGTCAATGGTGCTATCTTCGTAAAGATGTAAAGGCGCATGACTCAGTGGTTAGAGCATCGAGCTTAAGATCGTGAGGTTGTGAGTTCGAATCCCGGACCGGGTTGCGTGTTGTGTTCTTGAGCAAGACACTTTATTTCACGTTGCTCTGGTTAACTCAGGTGTAGAAACGAGTTGCGACGTCACAGGTGCCAAGCTGTATCAGCCTTTACCTTTCCCTTGGATAACACAGGTGGCGTGGAGAGGGGAGGCCGGTATGCATGGACGACTGTTGGTCTTCCGTAAACAACCTTGCCTAGACTTGTGCCTGGGAGAGTAACTTTCCAGGTGCAGTCCCATGATCAGTGTCGTGACCGAAGGGGGTATCAGCATATCTTCGTAAATAAACTATAGACTACTGATGATGCTGGACGGGCAGCACGTCCCCTTCGTCAAGAACTTAAGGATAGCGCGCTACTTCTTTCTGTTTGGAATCCCTTATTTACTTTTAGTGAAGAGCAGAAAGAAACGTTGCACTCGAGGAAGAATTAATCTATCATCAAGCGCAATTTGAATGACCCGTGTCAGTTAATACATTAAGTTCACTTCGGCATTACTTTTGGGACATTTCTTTTAGAGATAAACAAGTTATATAAAGACAACGCAATATGAAGACAATTAAAAAAGAACAAAAAACATACCAACAATTATATAAAATAAGTAAAAAAAAATTACATGTAAGCACCCACTAAACAAAACAAGACAATTTAAGTAAGAAATAAAACATGGAAAATAGATCGGGTTTGAGTAAGCACCATCGTTTTCGTACCTGGAGCTTCGCATATCCAAAGTCTCATGAATACGCATATTCTCTGTGGACAGAAGTTGGAAACAATCCACGTTCTCAGGATATGTCTGTTTTAGTTCATTGTTAAGCTTCTAATGTTTCTTAATAAGAGTCTGTATTTAGAATGTATATTTACAGGCGTAGGAGTGGCTGAGTGGTAAGTAGCTCGCTTACGAACCACATGGTTCCGGGTTTCAGTACTTGGGCAAGTGTCTTCTACTATAGCCTCGGGCCGACCAAAGCCTTGTGAGTGGATTTGGTAGACGGAAACTGAAAGAAGCCTGTGGTATATATATATATATATATTATATATATATATATATATATATATATATATGTGTGTGTGTGTGTGTGTGTGTGTATGTATGTTTGTGTGTCTCTGTTTGTCCACCCCCCAACATCGCTTGACAACCGATGGTGGTGTGTTTACGTCCCCATAACTTAGCGGTTCAGCAAAAGAGAACCTATAGAATAAGTACTAGGCTTGCAAAGAATAAGTCCTGGGGTCGATTTGCTCGACTAAAGGCGGTGCTCCAGCATGGCCATAGTCAAATGACTGAAACAAGTAAAAGAGTGAAAAAAGAGTAAAGAGTATTATATTCCAAACAGATTTTTTCTTCGAGCCATACACACCAGGACGGTACCTGTCGCACCTCACTTTATTATTGTGTCCATGAAGCTATGGTTCACCATTCGGAAAACTGAGAATTTTTGTTCCTCGTCATCCCCCTCGTCGCCATCATCCTTGTTGTTTCCAGAAATACTGGTACACAATTTCATCATTTTTTTTTCTCCTGAATATTTTTTCCTTTTCATATTTCCTCAAACGTTTCTATTACTTCCTCCTCGTCACGAGACGATAAAATGGGTGCTATTGCTGCTGGGTATTCTAGAAAGATGGGTTAACTGATAGTTTGGCATATGTTCATCAATCATCTCTGAACTGACAACGGACGCCTTAGTCATTATTCGGATATACAGACGCTGATATGACAGGCAGCACTACTGGAGAAGCAACCTCTGGATCCTGCTTAATCTTTTGTTCGTTTCATTTTTGTCTCTACTGGACAGAAAACACTCATTTATTTTATTTTTTTCCTGCCTTTAACCCTCCAACGCGAAGTATAGGCCACTTATAATTGAATTCCATGTTGTATAATTTTTCGCTTCTGTACTTATACTCTGCTATGAATGTCCCCCTTTCTCTAGTTCCTATTGTGTTGATCTACGAGTTCTTATGCCTACCTTTCTTTCTATACCTATCCGGATTCCACTGTAAAGCACTTTTCGCTACATTTGGTGTGTCTTTTCTAATTGTGCTACCAATCCACTTCCACTTTTTCTTAAATATTTGTTCCCTAATCGAAACTTGATTTGTTCTTTGCCATAGCTCCATATTGCTTATGTGTTCGGGCCATCTAATTTTAAGTATACTACGCAAGCATCTGTTGATGAATGATTGTATTTGCTTATTTGACTTAACTGTTGTTCGCCATGTCTCAGCCCCATACAATAACACCGCTTTTACGTTAGTGTTAAAGATTCTTATTTTGTTCTTTATTGAAATTACACTTGCGCTCCATACTTTTGTTAACAGGTGGAAAGCGGTCCTTGCCTTACTTATTCTCGTCTTAATATCTTCGTCGGGGCCGCCTGAAAACGTTTATGCCATCACAAATATAAGAACTGGAATTTCTGCCCTGCATTGCCAGTTGTATTGTATCGTCTGCAGTGGGCACAGTTCTGGAATTGTCGTGTGGCCATATTGGATCATCACAACTTGTAAGTTCACGCTGACTCCTTCCTTCAACATGTGATTTCCCGATATTTGTGCGCTGTCATTCAGCCATATTGCTTTGCAAAGACGACAACGAACTATGGGGCAACGTCATTTGCTACATCCCTGTTTGTTAGTCATGTACATTGAGGTACAAGTTTATAGGCGGGTGTTTCTCGTGCAATTTCTGCTTGTCCGCAGTCTAAGACTTCGTTCCTGAAGGACGGGCTGGCATTTTCGTAGGCTTTGCCTTTATGCATGATAAACTCGCCCAGAGATCTTCTAGTGCCATCCAGTTAGTTCTTTGATGGTATAGAAAAAAAAAACCGTTTCCTATATGAAACAAAGATTGACCATTTTTCTCCTCTCTCCTTTTCTAGACGCATTTTTTGGGGAAAGGATTGCCACTGGTCTCTGTTTCTGACTATGCATTGTCCATATTGAATGACAATGCATAGGAAAAAAAAAGAAAAAAAAAGACTATTTTGTTACAGCTATTAGTATTTTTTCAGTACCATTTGTCTCAGTAAGTGCGTCTACTATTTCAAATACCGTCATTTTCTTCATCTTTCTATTTTATAAATTTTCTCAATTTTTTCCTGGGTTCCTATATGTTGTTGTCAACTTAGTGAATGCCTTCATCTATAGCTATTTCTATGGACACTTTGCTTAAACATTTTTTTGAAAATTCTACAGGAAAAAAGACCCAACAAAAAACAAAGGTGGCTTCAAGAAGCGTAGTGTTTTTTTCATTTTTAAACGGATGAAAAAACAAAGAAAACACAATGGGTTTTTAACCTCTTTATATAATGAGTCAATAAATAAAAAATATATAAAAAAACAAAATCAAAAGCGAAAAAAACAAAACATCCAATTTGGAAATTTAGCCTATTAGTTTTTAAGCATTCACGAGCTCGTGATGGTGCTGGCACCTTCAAATAGTATTAGGAACAATGATGATGAGGATGATGATGCTGTCGATGAACACGGTGATTAATAATAATAATAATAATAATAATAATAATAATAATAATAATGATGATGATGATGATAATGATAATAATAATAATAATAAAAATAATAATAATGATAATAATAATAATAATAATAATAATAATAATAATAATAATAATAATAATAATAATAATGATAATAATAATAATCACGATAATAACAACAATAATTTTGTTAACCTTGAATAGTTGGTGTATGAGAGAGAAAGAGAGAGAGAGAGAGAGAGAGAGAGAGAGAGAGAGAAAGAGAGAGAGAGAAAGAAGGAGAAAGAGAGCGGAGGAGAGAAAGACTGGGGGAAAGAGATGGAGAAAGAGGGAGAGAGAAAGAAGAGAGAGAAAGTGAACATGCTAGCGCGTGTCTATGTGTGCATGTATTTGTGTTCTGTAATTATAATCTAGTTTTACCAGAATTAACACATCATCAAACCATCCCAACCCACGGAGTGGCCACGTGAGAGAGGAAGGGCTGATTGTTCCAGTGAAAGTCAAATCCACAGCCTAATGGAGCCAATCGTTAGGTCAGCTTGTCCCAGTATAGAAAGAGGTTAAACTGCTCAAAAGAGCTTGTCTATAGTCTTCTGGACAATTATGAGATCGTTCTATATGGCAGCAATTAATTTGATATTGTCAAAGTCGGTTGTGTAGACGTTATTAACTACCATTTTCCAACCATCAAAATACCATTCGCTATAAAGTAGCTCTTTATCTTTGCCTTTAGTGTTCTCTTCTACATCCTTTCTTACTTTCACTCCTCTCTGTCCTTCATTGTTTCTCTGTCCGTCTGTCTCTTTCACGCTCTCATTCTTTCTTTCTTTCTGTCTGTTTGTCTCTCTTTCTCTTCCTCTCCCACTCTGAATAAGGCTCTGATTGTGTTTCACGACTGGTCGCGACTCTAACCGGCCTGTTTTCAGTTTAAGTGCTGAGGGTCCTTGTTGATTGCTACCGAGACTATTCCTGTCCAATCTTGCCACAAGAGTTAATTCTTACTTCAATAAATATTAGATGCATGGGGCCGTGTAAGATAAGATGAACATTTACGTGCTCGCCAGAAGTGATAGCCAACCTATAATAAATAATAAATGCGCCCTTTTAAAGCCTAGCCAGGCTCATAGGCCCGCTTTCCCGGTTTCTGTGGCGTATGTGTTCCCAGCTGGACGGGACGCCAATCCATCACAGCGTTACTCATTTTTGCCAGCTGAGTGGACTGGAGCAACGTGGAATGAAGTGTTTTGCTCAAGAACACAACGCGTCGCGCGGTCCACGAATCGAATCCACAATCTTACGATCATGATGCTGACACCCTAACCACGCGCCTCCACGATAGCCAACCTAATCGCCATAAACTTCTGATTATCTTTGAGAACAAAGGATAAATGAATCATGTCTGAAATAAATAGTCAACGTGTCAATATCATGATTACAAGGTGAAAAGGAAAAAGACTAGTGACGCTGACTTAGAAATATTTCTTTCGGTAAGTGAAATTATATAAATGATATGAATTCAAGAATAATTCAACCTTAGACAAATCTAGAACAGAAATTATGCTGCAATTTTTGTTTACTTAACCTTAAACAATATGACGGAATTCAAAACCCTTCCTATGAAATTTCAAACGATGTTGTATTAACACCAGCATAAGAATTGGCTACAAATTGTGGATGAAATCTGAAACATAAGTTTCTCATTAAAAATCTGGATTTCTATCAGAAAAGAATATCACTCTGTAGTGAATAATACATTAACGATTTTATTACAATTTTCAACATCAAACTCATGTGAATAAGGGTTTTCTACTTTTTCCATAATTAAACGCGAAAAGTTGAAAATCGTTAAGACAGTCACACATAGGTTTTTTTGTGAGAACAGTTGATAAAGTAAAATATGTAATATTTTCTAAATATTTTCTAACTAAATCATTCAATTTAAATATAAGATTTGGATCTTTACCCTTTGACCTACAGATTTAAAAAATAATTTTTTGTAACTAAACATTTTCAAACTTGAACTTGAAATAACTTCGTAAATATCAGCTTTTCTCAAAAATGCTAAGAGTAAAAGATGTTTTATATGACACATTCTACCAGTGTCCGAAGTTTGAAAGTGCTTAGTTACAAAAAAAAGATCCTAAGATTTTTCTCAATATTTCCATTGCGAGGGTGTCCACAATTATTTGTTTGATTTTAAAGCGCGCTTCATAGTAAAATAATCAAGGATAGGGATATACAGTCGTCATCAAAGGATTCGCAAATGAAGGAGGCGATGTTGAATGCCGAATTCACAGGACAACAATAAACAAAGATGTATATGAGAATAAGTACATACAGAATTTTATAAATTTCACGCCCACGGATATATGTATAGGCGTAGGTGTGGCTGTGTGTAAGAAGCTTGCTTCTCAACCATATGGTTCCGGGTTCAGTCCCACTGTGTGACACTTTTGGTGTCTTCTACGATAGCCTCAGGCTGACCAAAGCCTTGTGAGTGGATTTGGTAAACGGAAACTAAAAGGAGCCCGTCGTATATATGTATATATATATATATATATATATATATATATGCGTGTGTATGCGTGTTTTAGTGTCTATGTTTGTCCCATCACTGCTTGACAACCGGTGCTGGTGTGTTTACGTCCCCATAACTTAGCGGTTCTGCAATAGAGATCGATAGAAGACCTATTATGCATAAAACATAAGTACTGGGGTCGATTCATTCAACAAAAAAATTCAAGGTGGTACCTCAGCATAGCCGCATTCTAATGATTAAAACTAGAAAAAATTATGAGAAACAAAAGACTGGTTACCAATAAGCATAAAATAAAATATTCTGTTATAAAAATTATGTGGACAAAAATCATAAAAAATATAAATATATAGATATATAAATACATTAAAGATGCATTAAAATATGTGAATATATCAATACAAATACACTAAGAATTCATTAAGATTATACAAATATATAGTCCTACTTACAATAAAATCGATATTGAAAAGAAAGAAATAGAATCGGTGGAGTATAAAATCAGTGTAGAATGTTATAATTCCTCAAGGGTCAACAGCCGTTTCTTGGGGCATAGTGGTTCAAAGATATAATAGATTTTAAGATCTATTAATTCATACCACCGCATAACAAATGTAAACTTATCAGCATAACAAATGTAAACTTATCAGGTGGAAGCATTCCTGAAGAACGAGGCGGAGTTATGAATTAATGGACCTTAAATCTATTATATCGCTGGACCACTATACCCCAAGAAACGGCCGTCGGACCGTAAGGACTTATAACTTTCCATATGGATTTATTTTTCCTATTTTTCCTATGGCTCAAATGTCTTGAGCGCTTCGGTGTGTCCTCTGTATATAGAGAAAATTTATCTCTAAAAATAGATGTATATATATATATATATATATATATATATATATATATATGTATATGTATGTATGTATGTATGTATGTATGTATGTATGTATGCATGTATGTGTATATATATATATATATATATATATATATATATATATATATATGTATATATATATATATATATGTATGTATATATATATATATATATATATATATATATATATATATATATATATATATATATATATATATATATTATATATATATATATATATATATATATAAAAATGTACTTAGTGATTCTCTAATTACTACTTTAGCAAGAAATGTGAAGTCTATTCTTGGCTAAAGAAAACTAATATTACAAAAACATGTCTATACCTGTCGAAGCCATTAAAATTACAGATAGTTCTTAATCTTAGGTTGCCGTTTCTTCACCGCATGAAATTCCGTTCTAAAGTTCAAACAACAGTAAGATCAGCTTTGGTTTTCTTTCTACGGTGGCTTTACCAGAGCGTTGGATAAAATGTCTTGCAGTATTAATACCAGCTCTTTACGTTATTAGTTCACATAAAACGACACAAATTTCAAGTTGAATCATCCCTTGTCTTTCTTGGACGACATTGGTGCTGTTGGGAGAAGAGGCTTACTGCCTGGTTACTTGCTGGTTTCTCTGGTCTGAACCTCGGAGAAATACTTTCCAGATGCAGATACACGGTCAGTCATGATTGACAGATGATTTAAGGTAAATATTAAGAGAGAATATTTTATTTGACTAGCTTAGTTGCCTAACTAACAACATTATATACATAAGTGAATTCATGAATTATAGCACTTAAGCTTTATATTTCTAGGTTTGGTTTAAAACAAAAGTAAACTCTACAGAGGAATGGTCCTTCCAATTAAATTCACCACAAAGAAAACTGCGTCTAAGCCATCGTCTTCCAAGTTTGACTTTCTAAATATCTCAGACATTTAGAATTTCAAGCTGTAAGTATGTAGCAAGCTTCAGGTTCAATTATAAATAGAGGAAACTGTGTATTTATTTTTATTATATTCACCTGTAATTGCTGATCTATATAAACTGGTCATTCAAATGTATAGAGGGATCTATAAAAAAATTATAAATTGACGTTTAAGCGGGATATATGTCTCATACGTCAATGGAGGCTTGCTGGTGTACCTCACTCCTGCTAGCTGGTTTGTGCTCAAATATGAGGCCGAGTATATACAAACAATTATAGCTAGATATAATAGTTAAGCTTTAAATTTAGAGCTGCTACTTTTATTTAGGGCTCCTTTATGGGATACGATACAGACCTTGTATTTGCTTAATACAGCATGTCCACTGCGATATTCATTCTGAACAAGGCTTGTAATTCACACGTTCTAGCATTCTGACATCAATCTTCTCTTGTACGCTTAACAGCAATCAATCAGTCTCCGCCCCTGCATTTCACAGAGTTGTTCATGGGCTTTTAGAGCACAACACTTACAGGTCTTAGAATAATTTTGACTCGTAGATTTTAGATGTGAAAGTCATAGTTAAATAAGTTCAAGTATTTTCATCAGGAATGCAACACATGCCTTAGCAGTATACAGAATCTTTACACATGACCCAAGATTTCAATACCTTATCTATACGGCATTTCGCATTTCCAGTAAAGCAAGCAAAATAAATACAAAATACATTTACCCTTTCTTGATAACTAACAAATATAGTATGTACTTTTGTGAGCCTGAAATACCTTTTACAAGTGTGTTTGTGCTGCTGTTATTTGGACATTGCTAAATGCCACGTAAAATGAAGTAAAAATATTTACGATCACTAGAAACCTAATTCGGTTACGTTTCCTTCCCATTTCACAGACTTTATTAATATACACAATCACATTTATATATTTCGTTCGCTTACAGACAGGAAACAGACCCCATAGCTTTGAAAGCTGTTCAAAGTATTTAAACTTTGGTGTCAAAGTACTAACACAAAGGTTTAAATATATCTAATTAAAGTCTATTTTCTGATGTTCTAGAAGAGCTTCCCCATAAAATAGGGCGGTTAATGATAATGACACTAAATACTGTTACATCTAGACGCGACGCAACATCCGCTTGTTCTAGGTTGAATCAATAGAAGAAAAAAAAAATGAATTTAGTCAGAGTTTTTGTCCTGCCACAACACCCCAAATTATAA
This sequence comes from Octopus sinensis, assembly GCF_006345805.1. Classification (NCBI taxonomy): domain Eukaryota; kingdom Metazoa; phylum Mollusca; class Cephalopoda; order Octopoda; family Octopodidae; genus Octopus; species Octopus sinensis. The sequence goes on from NC_042997.1 coordinate 189,488,786, forward strand.
ATTTACCAGTAATTAGAAATTTGGAGGAATATTATGGTTGCAAAATCCCGTCAGTTCGAATTAATTTCTATTTATTATCTTTTCCAGTTCAACTGAAAAATTCGCATTAGGAATGAGAATCTATTTAATGAGAAGACACATTTCTTATATCCATGCACACACACATACACACACATATAGATGTACAAAAATATATACATACATGCATACACACACACACACACACACACACATATATATATATACACGCACACGCGCACACATATATGCACATCTACATACATCCATATATGTATATGTATATATATATATATATATGTGTGTGTGTGTGTGTGTGTGTGTGCGTGTGTGTGTGTGTGTATGTGTGTGTGTCTTCGAAGACTCATATTGTCGTTCAATGCTCGAACTAAGGAGAAGATAGACAGCCAACAACTGATGAAGGGTCGTTCTTTATGTTACTTGTGTATATGTTACTTGTGTATATATGCGTATACACACACACACACACACACACACACACACACATACATATATATATATATATATATATATATATATATAATATATATATATATATATATAGATAGATAGATAGATAGATAGATAGATAGATAAGAAAAGAAAAAATGGAACAAGAACGTAACAGGCGACAACAAAACATCCGGACAGTTAGACGATAGAAAAAAGGACACGTAAAAATAAGGATGGGTCATTCGGAGCTGCCTATCCTCAGTCGATCTCCAGATCATCTTAGCAGTTTCGGCGGGTTACACTCAGGGCTGCTGCAATCTGGCAGGCCCCAAGAAAATCTAAGTTAAGAGCACTAGATTCCTTTGAAGAAAGCAAGCGAATGTATACGAAAACAAGGCCGAAAAAACCCCTGGTGAAATGGTACACAATTACAAATACAAACAACAGGACATTAAGAACAGGTGTCTTTCGACTAAGGACGAATTAAATTAAGCTGGCGTGTGTGGAAGTGAAGCCTTATGCCAGAGACATAAGAGATGAAAGTCATGGGAAGGAATATAAGAGATGTTACTCAGATGGTAGTTGAACCAAGAAAGAAAGGTCAGCTTGGCGGAACACTGGTCATGTGGAAGGAGAGAAGAGAGGCAGGGGCAGAGGGATTGAAAAATTAGGGAGGGAGAAAACAAGGACGAGTCATTCGGAACTTCCTATCATCAGTCGAGATCCAGATCATCTTAGCAGATTCGGTCGGTTACACTCAAGACTGCTCCAATCTGGCCGGCGTCAAGAAAATCTAAGCTAAGAGCACTAAATTTCTTTGAAGAAAGCAAGCGAATGTATACGAAAACAAGGGCGAAAAAAGGAGAAATGGTACACAATTATAAATACAAAGAACATGACACGCCAGCTTAATTTGATTCGTCCTTAGTGGAAGGACACCTGTTGTTAATGTCCTGTTTTTTGTATTTGTAATTGTGTACCATTTCTTCGTTTTTTCTTCCTTGTTTTCGTATACATTCGCATGGTTTCATCCAAGGAATCTAGTGTTCTTAGCTTAGATTTTCTTGGGGTCGGCCTGATTGGAGCAGTCTCGAGTGTAACAGGCCGCTCTCATTTAGTTTTTAGTTCGTTATGATATGTGCTTTGAGCCTGATGAATATGATTGAAGTAGTTCTCAAAATTTGAAACTATTAGTAGCACATAAAAACATGTATTGTGTCTAATTCAACATTTTCAAACACACACACACACACACACACACACACACACACACACACACACACACACACACACACACACACACATGTATATAGGCGCAGCAGTGGGTGTGTAGTAAGTAGCTTGCTTACAAACCACATGGTCCTCGGTTCAGTTCCACTGCGTGGTACCTTGGGCAAAGTGTTTTCTATTATAGCCTCGGACCGACCGAGACCTTGTGAGTGTATTTGAAATTGAAACTGAAATAATCCCGTCGTATATATACATACATACATACATATATATATATATACATACATACATATATATATAATATATATATATATATATATATATATATAATAAAGGGTAAAATTAATTAATCAATGATTTTACCAAGTAGTTCGGTATGTTAAAAGAACCATTATCGGTAACCTTATACAAAAATTTGAGTTGAGAGTGTTACTGTCTGTAATTCCGATATGTGGTGAAGCAATTTTTGCTGAACCCTAATTATAATTATGCTTATAATTATAAAATTTTTGTATATATATATATATATATGTGTGTGTGTGTGTGTGTGTGTGTGTTTGTTTGTGTGTGTGTGTGTTTGTGTGTGTGTGTGTGTGTGTGTGTGAGTTTATGTGTTTGTGTGCGTCTGTGTGTGTGTGTGTGTGTATGTATATGTTTGTGTGTCTGTGTTTGTCCCCCAACATCGCTTGACAACCGATGCCGGTGTGTTTACGTCCCCGTAACTTAGCGGTTCGGCATAATGGACCGATAGAATAAGTACTAGGCTCACAAAGAATAAGTCCTGGGGTCGATTTGCTCGACTAAAGGTGGTGCTCCAGCATGGCCGCAGTCAAATGACTGAAACAAGTAAATATATATATATATATATATACATACACACACACACTAATGGACATCTTGAACCATAACACTAGGAACAATAAAATTATTCGTCGTTATGGAAATAGAAATTCGACATTGATTTAGAATTGTTTCGTTATAATTGCCAGCAGGTAATGTCTGCGTCAGGTGAGGGAAGAGAAGGCAATGCCTCAGAGATTATTACGTTATATTTGGTTGAAACAAGTGGGACTTGCTTCCAAGTGTAGTTGGCACTTTCCCGAGGCTAGCATAATTTAGTATGGTATGTAACAAGCTTTGCTCTCTATACCGGCTGGTCCAAATGTGGTGCATCTATGCTTACTGACATGCTCCAGAGACTCATCTCACGTAGTTATTTAAGAGTGAAAAACAGACTGAATCCAAATGTAAGACTATTGCCATATTAAAAAGCTTCGTGATTATATACATATATATAAACAAATTCGCAAGCATATATTGTACGTACACATATATATACACCACCGTTATGTATCATAATATAAGGGGTTGTAAAATATATACAAGTATATATTATCATTTTGTAAACATTATGTGATAAAGCACTCAATACGAGAGTTGAGTGGTAAGATATATTCATTATGTTTTTAAAAAAAAAAATGACAGTCTACTCAAGTCTCACCAGGCAGCCGGCTGATCATGTCTGTGGCTGGAACGAAGAGACCTGCGATGTCTATAAGGTTAGGAATGCAAGAGATAGTTATGTGTAGGTGGAGGTAGTTAATTGTATTTCAGTATTTAGAATATTAGGATCATAGTGAGCCAGTGCAAATTACTTTGTTTTGTTGTTTTGGGAATTGGTATGTTTGAAAGGTGTGTCTGGTAGATTATGTTGCTTTGTTATTCTGTCTTGTGTGAGCGTGTGTACAAAGTGTGCGCAAGGACTATTAATTGTGTGTAAAATGCGCATACGCAAACAATTATACACAATTTATATGTCCACAGTGACAAACCTATAAATACACACATACACATACTCATACACACACAACTACACATACACACACTCACGCACATATACACACATATGTACAAGTATCTAAAAAACTTAATTTACTGGAAGTGTATTGGATGATTTCCTTAGGGTTATCTTTAGTTCTGGTTCGTTAAACAAGTGCGAAAAATCCAGATATATTTTACCATCTAATAATTTATTCGGTAATATTATAACTAACGCTAGCGTAGACTTTTAGCTGTGAATGTACGATGTACCTCACCATCGCCAGTTTTAGGATCCTTGAAGTATTAATTTGACATGCTGTTTGATATAGTCCCAGTTTAACCCCGGAATCAGCAGAGCAAAGCTGCTATCATTCTATATTTCATTCACAAATAGTTGAAGCGGATGGATTGTGGTATGAATTTGTATGTATAGATTGGCCATGGATATGTAAGTTGAAAGTTCGTCTCCATGATACAAGTCAATCCAAGGTTTCCTTATAAAAGAATTACAGTTGATAGTACGAGCAAGTTTTCATTCATCACACCATCGTGTATAAAAGCCAAGGGTAGTTTGTGGGGATTGCTTCCTTTAGTACTGTTTGGTTTTCTTCACAGGTTACCTAATAAGGCTTGGACAAAGCTTAGATATTTATGACGAGATTTGGAAGGTTCTGTGGCATATATACATGCATACATACATACGTATGTACGTACGTTCCAGCGT
>NC_042997.1:189498031-189503031 GCF_006345805.1 Octopus sinensis
GACAGAGGAAAAAAAATTGCTGAGGCACGTGCCGTCAGTAATTACTCAGGATAGGCAGTTGGTGACCTTCATGTAATAAAATATACAAAAAATAAGCTAAACACAAGCGCACGATTGAATTGTAGGCAGATTTACTTCTGAATTTATATCACGTAAAAAAACCTTGTTGTAGGAATGTACGCGACACGTGTACTACAGCAGTATTATGCGTAGCTTAAATACTGAGATTGAAAAGCAGAGACGAATTATGCCTACCTAATCTATAACAAAAATATATTTTGCATTTTATACATAGTAATCAAAGAAACCTTCATGGTTTTATTGAATTAGGTGCATATTTTGCCATGAAAGGAAAATGTTGCTATTTATTTTATCCAAGGTAGGCACCGCCTATCTTGCCTACCTAGACAGCACATCCGTGATATATATATATATATATACAAAAATTTTATAATTATAAGCATAATTATAATTATATATAGTTAATCAAAGCCAGGTGGATTCGTTATTTTGTTTCTCTTTTCCTACGTGAGTTGAGAGCACTGCTGTCTGAGAGATATTTTATGGTAGTGAAATAGTATTTAACGGCTATTTCTAAATTTCGGTATATGGTGAAGCAATTTTTGCTGAACCCTAATTATAATTATGCTTATAACAATAGAATTTTTGTATAAGGTTACCCATAATGGTTTTTTTAACATACCGAACTACTTGGTAAAATTATTAATTATTAATTGATTAATTAAGTTTACTCTTTATTATTATTGATTATATATATATATATATATATATATATAATCAATCCAAACATGAACAAGCAAGTAAAAGCAACAACGCGAGGACGTGGAATAAGTACAGTGTTATTGGACGCTCAGGAAAGAAAAGAAAAGAAAGGACTTCACGTTTCGAGCGGAGCTCTTCATCAGAAATATAGAAAAAGTTCAAAGAAGGAAGACGGAGAAAGAAAATCGCCAACGATATACACGCGGTCACAAACACACACCCACGCACCCACACACACACTTATATATATATATTATATTATTAATTCAACGTGTTAAGCAGTCCTCTATCATTCGTGAAATGAACTAACTTATATATATGTATGTATTTATGTATGTATGTATGTATATATGTACGTATGCGTGTATGTACATATATGTACATACACACACACACACCACACACACAATATATATATATATATATATTTAATTATATATATATATATATTATATATATATATATATATATATATATATAATATATATATATATATTATATTATCTATATATATTATATATATATATATATATATATATATATATATTCACTTGCATATATGTGTGTATGCATGAGTGTAAGTATATGGGTTTGATTACATCATAAGTACAGGGCAGAGGTAGATTATCACTTATTTTCCTAATCTCTGTGTATTTCATATTAATGGAAAGGCCTAAACTGTAATTTATAGTTCTATAAAACACATACCTTCGGTCATTATTTATATTTGTCTACCGTTGGGTTGAAGGGATTTTTCTAAAACTGTTTTTGTATTGCTTTCGTATATATTTACTTTTTGGTATATCTTGAAGTTATAACATTCTCGATATATCTTATATATGAAACTCCAAGTAGATCCAGCTGCTCAATATTTATATAGCACATGAAGCATAACACTGAAAATACGTTACAAAACTTCTATTTGATTACGATAAAGGGAAATAATATAATTACAAACTAATTATAAGCATGTTTCCTATTTCCTTAAAACAAAAAGTATATCCGTCCCCCTCCCATTCCTTTCATTTTTAAATATAATCTAAACGATTTTAATTCTGTACTAATGCTTTGATGAATTTCTTTAATTATTTTCCTTCGGTTTACAAATGAGAACTCCCAAAGAAAATTAATCCTGGAGTGTAATGATAGTTAGAAAGACAGATATGATTTACATTTCATGCTTTGTGGTTTTTTAAAAATCTGATGTTAAAAACCATATGTTTATTTTGTGTAAAACATGACTTGGAAAGTTATAATGTATTTTCCTGACGCTTTCTTTAGAATATGATACGAGTGATTTCGCCAAATATCAACTAGAATTCCCTGACCAAGAACCATGCTTGAGGTGGATTCTGCAGAAAGGAATAGGAGTATATTTCGTTTTAATATGTATATTACCTTTAAGGAAGAGAACTGGCAGAATAATTAGCGCGCTGCATAAAATGCTTGGCGGCATTTCATCCGTCTCCAAGTTCTGTGTTCAAATTCCGCCGAGGTTGACTTAGTTTTTTTCATCCTTTTAGGGTCGATAAAATAAGTACCATTTGTGTACTGGGATCGATGTATTCGACTATTCTCCTCCTCCAAATTTCAGGCCTTGTGCCTTTAGTAGAAAAGGTCGTGTATATTTTCTTTAAGGTGGCGAACTGGCATAATCGTTAGCACACGGGTAAAATCCTTGTCGGCATTTCTTCCAGCTCTTTACATTCTCAGTTCAAATTCCGCCGAGGTTGACTTTGCCTTTCATTCTTTTGGGGTCGATAAAATAAGTACCAGTTGAGTACTGGGGTCGATGTAATCTATTTACCCCCCTCCCCCGAAATTTCTGGCCTTGTGCCAAAATTTGATATCAGAGTGTGTATTGCTTTATCTTATCTTCTATTACTTGTTTTAGTCACTGGACTGTGGCCATGCTGGGGGCACTATGGTGAACGGTTTCAACGAACAAATCGATCCTAGTGCTTATTTTTTAAAGCTTGGTACTTATTTTATCGCAACATTGTTGCTGTACCGCTAAGTGACAGAGGCATAATCAAACCAGCACCGGTTGTCGGGCGGTAATGATTGGAAAAGCACAAACACAGTAGTAACTATTGTGATGTTAAAGCATGTTCTTTGTCTATCTACTTATCCTCTTTGCGATTTTGGATAAAAAGAAAATTATACAAATAAATCCTTTGAATTTAACTAAATTCTATATTTTTATGCAGCTGAAGATTGCTCTACATTTTAAATTGATGTAATATTTGCATTGTTCAATTAAATGGATTCGCATGAAATGATCGCACTGCATTACCTCTGGATATCATTGTGGCTTATTTTGCTTATAATCACCCCATTTAGAATTATATGGATAATACCATACTAAATTCTGGTGCCTTTAACTTAAGTACCATTTTCATCTGAATCTAAATTTTACCGAACTTATATATATATATATATATATATATATATATTATATATATATATATATATATATATCTATATATAGAGGGATTACCACTATGTGGACACCCTAATACTAGAATTAGATCCGCTATGGTCTTACCACTAAAAATTGTTCTCTAGAAGATTTAGCAAACACCAGAAACGTAAGCGAGCAAGACAAATGAAAAGTAACAAAAATATAGATTAGTCATAAACAATGTTTCACTATTAACAAATTACGTAATTTTACTTACACAATTCATCTGTACATCTTCAGTATGATCGTCCATACAAATATAATTTGCAGAACTACACACTATACATCCGCACGAGGTCGAACATGTATGTAGTTCTACCTATTACACTTGTGGTTATTTTTCAAAAGTTCTCGTTTTGGTGCGCTAAATTACCGGAAATAATACTGCATAAAATAATTTACTGAAGTAGCTTTTGCCGGTTTGATAACGTAGTAATTTAAAATTAAAATTAAAATGCGGGTGAAAAATTGGATATTAATCTGATATTAATTTGAAACATCTATTTAACACCAGTAGTCTAGACACAATCAGGAGAACCCAGTCATGGCTGTCAGACAATTTCTGCGACCACATCACCCCTAAGATCTGGCCAAGTAACTCCCCGTACTGCAACCCCCTTGATTATTATGTGTGGGGGAGCAGTTGAGTGTGAGAATAATAAAACTACTTGCAACACCAAAGATGAACTAAAGGCAAGGATTTTGGCAGCATTCACCAACTTAAACAAGGAGGCTGTCCAGAAGAGTTGCAGATGATTCCAAAGTCGTCTGGAGAACGTGGTTGAAGCCAATGGCAATTTTATTGAATAAATTTACTCTTTAGTATTTCAAGATATTTTTATGTACTTTTAGTAAATATATCTGTTAAAATGAGATATGAGTGGTATTTTCTTTTTTGCGCAATTTAGACAACAATATACTAATCGCACCTTGTATATATATATATATATATATGCCAAGCTAATATGGCAGACCATAAATATAGGAGGAAAGCTGCTGTTGATTAGCTCCAAGAGGCCGTTGCCGAACCTGTGGCCATAACTATTAATATCCAGTACCGCTGCCGTAGTCTCCTTTAGAGAGACTTGGAAATAATATTTCTATTTTTGTAAACCAGTGGATGTATTCCACTGAATTTAGGCAAATAATCCTTCGAACAGATGGTCAGTAGCGACACCTGCTGGGTTCGGCTACTCTGCATTGATAAATGGCAAATATTCTGAAACATGTCTGCAGATGCCTGACCAGCAAAGGGAAGCGGCTGACCTCCCCTGTTCGAAGGTTATAATGGACGCAGGTTCGTGTGCCATATAGCTAGCTAGAGGCGATGGCCTATTGGAGCTAATCAACGGCAGCTTTCATCCTCTATTTATGGACTGACATATTAGCTTGGCGATAACTATTAATGTCCAGTAACGCTGCCGTAGTATCCTTTAGAGAGACTTAGAAATAATAATATTTATATATATATATTATATATATTATATATATATCCTATAGTAGAAATTGTGTGTATAGGTAAATGTACGACCGCTACCATTATGTTTAGAGCTCTACGTAGATTTTCACGATCCACTCTACTTTCTGATAGTACTTCAGCACTAAGTGATATTTTCCTGTATCATGTATATACACACGCACATAAATACAAAAACACACACGCACAAACACACACACACACACACACACATACAAACATATATTATTTGCATAATTCTTTTTCCCGGTACTAATACGTCTTACGAATAAGTCT
>NC_042997.1:189508031-189518031 GCF_006345805.1 Octopus sinensis
GTACTTAATTTATCGACCCCGAAAGGATGAAAGGCAAAGTCAACTTCGGCGGAATTTGAATTCAGAACGTAACGGCAGACGAAATACCTATTTCTTTATTACCCACAAGGGGCTAAACACAGAGGGGACAAACAAGGACAGACAAACGGATTAAGTCGATTATATCGACCCCAGTGCGTAACTGGTACTTAATTTATCGACCCCGAAAGGATGAAAGGCAAAGTCAACTTCGGCGGAATTTGAATTCAGAACGTAACGGCAGACGAAAAACCTATTTCTTCATTACCCACAAGGGGCTAAACACAGAGGGGACAAACAAGGACAGACAAACGGATTAAGTCGATTATATCGACCCCAGTGCGTAATTGGTACTTAATTTATCGACCCCGAAAGGATGAAAGGCAAAGTCGACCTCGGCGGAATTTGAACTCAGAACGTATCGGCAGACGAAATACGGCTACGCATTTCGCCCGGTGTGCTAACGTTTCTGCCAGCTCGCCGCCTTAAGGAATGGAAGCTTCTTACCACACAGCTACACCTGTGCTTATGTTTATCAGTTTTATACCACCAAATATTGTTATTGCTTATCCTTATTCGGTACTAAGCAAGTAGATCTATGTTCAAAATTGTTCTGTCTGTTATTATACTTACTGTATCTAAACGTAATGTATCTAAAATTACGCTGTCTTGCGTATCATTTCTTTTCTTAGGCAGTGGGATTTGGTTTGAGGGAGGATTGGCTGCTTTTTCTAGCAGTTCATGCAAAACATAGAGGCTCGATTTGTTGATCCGATTGAGATGCATAAGAACTTTGTAGATGACTGTTAATTGTCAAGTATTATTGTGTTTATTTCATGTTTTGTATACCTAACTAGCTGACGTACCATAAAAGTTGATGTGAAACAGAATTCTATTGTGTATGCTTGATAACATCTTTGATACAAGGAAATAAATATAAGGTAACCAATGTGATATTTATTCAACTCTTATCGAGATCTACTTTGCATGTAGTTCTTTCAGGACCCATAAAATATGATCCAGTCAAGTAGGGTGATCAATTTATTCGACCACATCATCTTTTAAACTGTATAACTTTGTGCCTATGAGAAAAATGAATATTTATACAGATATCAAGGAAACGAAGTAGCAAGATTTTTCGAGCACCGGAGAAGAGCCTTACAAGTATTTAGTTCTGTCACTTTATGTTCTGAGTTCAAAAACAACCATAAGCAACTTTGCTTTTCCCCTTTTCTGAGATCAATGAAACAATTATATGCCACTGGCAGTATCGCCCGGCGTTGCTCGGGTTTGTAAGGGAAATAACTATATAAGCATTTTTAGAGAGTTACTTCCCGTATAGATGCCAATTCGGGCTTTCTTAGCCATTTCTGTTTTGGTGTCTTCAAGCCATGAAGTCGTTGTTCTAAAAGAACGCTGGTCTCCTTGACAACGCATTACGACGTTGATTTCTTTAAACTCCCTTCCCCACAGCTTCACGAGGGAGGGAAGGGGGAGAAGCAAACAGGTGCAGCTGTGAGCGTGGACGCCAACTCCGCCGCCATCGACACACGAAAAATTATGCATTAAAATGGAATAAAAAATGATGTTAAATTATTTTTAAAATCGTAGACTCATCGTTGACGCGCGCTAATAGCCAGACGGGCTCGATATGAATCACGACTATAAGATACCCGAATTTGGTTAAACTGCACCGCAAAATGTGGGAGGAGTTAGGAATCTAAATCGAAGGGGACAGACACTCACACAACTAGAGTTTTATATATATAGATATGCTACAATAACGGCGTTGAGCTGGCAGAAACGTTTGCACGCCAGGCGAAATGCTTATCGGTATTTCGTCTGCCGTTACGTTCTGAGTTTAAATTCCGCCGGGGTCGACTTTGCCTGTCATCCTTTCGGGGTCGATAAATTAAGTACCAGTTACACACTGGGGTCGATGTAATCGATCTAATTCCTTTGTCTGTCCTTGTTTGTCCCTCTATGTTTAGCCCCTTGTGGGCAATAAAGAAATAAGAAACGTTAGCACGCCGGGCGAAATACGTAGCCGTATTTCGTCTGACATTACGTTCTGAGTTCAAATTCCGCCGAGGTCGACTTTGCCTTTCATCCTTTCGGGGTCGATAAATTAAGTACCAGTCACGCACTGGGGTCGATGTAATCGACTTAATCCCTTTGTCTGTCCTTGTTTGTCCCCTCTGTGTTTTGCCCCTTGTGGGTAGTAAAGAAATATATTTGCCATATGCTACAATCTGTGACCGTGTACATAAGTTAAAAATTATTACCGTTATATATATATTGAAAAGAACTACTCGACTGTTTTATGGAAAATCCTCTTTAAATTATGATACCTAACCACGGATGTTTTGTTAATTTTTACGCTAAATTACATGTATCATATTATAAAGAAAACATTAGAAAAATACGATAACTTTTCCAGTTATGTTTTACACAAGATAAACATGATTTTTACTATCAATTAGGAAAAGCAAGGCAAGAATTATAGCTCATAGCTCTAATTCTATCATTACACCTAGAAATTAATTTTCTGCAGGTGACCATGGCAGTATAGCGAAGAAAATTAATTACAAAAATTCACCAAAGCAATACAATGAAATTACTATCAAAAGGTGTAAGAAATTAGAAATAATTTATTTTTTGTTTTAATAAAATATATTCATCTGTTAATTAGCTGTAATTATGTTATTTCCTTTCATCATTTACAAATGAAAGCTGCAATACAAACCTAGTGGAGGTCATGCTTGATATACCATAAAAATACCAAGCAACTGAGTCTATTCGATGCTTAATATGTTAGATATATTGGTATAACGATATCTTTCAACGGATAAGGAAACTGCAGATATTATTAAGAACAAAAAATGCCAAGCCTTATTGAAATACTGAAACGCTTCCTAGACTTTTAGTTGAATATATTCTTTCACTCTCGCCCTGTACATGTACTAATAAATGGGTTGCCGCGAAGAAAAGCCTGCAATGACGGTTACCTAAACCACGCTTTCTCATGTATCTCTTTAGAATTCTGTCGAGGTTGACTTTGCCTTTCATCATTTCGGTGTCGTTAAAATAAGTAGCAGTTGAGCGCTGGGATCAATGTAATCGACTTACGCTCTCCCTCAAAATTGCTGGCCTTGTGCCAAAATTCGAAACCTATATTGGAAAGGCTGCGATCTGGGTGTGAAAGAGTGGAATGAAAACTCAAGGGCGAAATAGAAAAAAAGAAGAAAAAAACAACAACGAAGAGCTACAAGTAAAACCATTCAGAATACTACCTCAGTTGTTGGATATAAAAGCGATTATGAAAAAACAAAAACAAAAACAAACAAAAAACAGCTAAAAAGAAATCCATATGTATTAGTAATGAGAAATGCAAGAAATTAGGGATATATAGATACACCCACTTAATTAAAAAATATGTTAATATAAAGAAGGTGTTATCTAATAGGGATGTATATATATACTAGCAGTATCGCCCGGCGTTGCTCGGGTTTGTAAGGGAAATAACTATAAAGCATTTTTAGAGAGTTATAGCCAAAAAACAGCAAAAAAATGCATTAAAAATGGAAAAAAATTATGGTAAATTTTTTTTTAATCGTTGACTCATCGTAGACAGTTTTAGAGAGTTACTTCCCTTTATTTAAAAAATATGCTTTAAAATGGAAAAAAATTATGGTAAATTATTTTAAAAATCGTAGACTCATCGTAGACGCGCGCTAATACCCAGAAGGGCTCGATATGAATCACGACTATAAGATACCCGGTTTTGGTTAAACTGTACCGCAAAATGTGGGAGTAGTTAGGAATCTAAATCGTAGGAAACAGACACTCACACAACTTCACTTATATATATATATATACTGTTGTGTCTGAGGAGAGTCATTTTCTTTTTGTGCCTTATAATTTTAACACACTCACCGGTAAAATTTCCACTTAATTTTATTCTTATTTTTATGGAAATTTTACCGGTGAGTGTGTTAAATTATAAGGCACCCCGCCAAAAAATGACTCTCCTCAGACACAATAGAATATGCTTCAACACACGAACTCATATAAAGAATCTTGCAAACCAAATACAAAAACGAAATATATATATATATATCACTCTTAAACATACATGCATGCAAGCATACATACATATATACATGCGTGTATATAAATATAAATGAATATATATATATGTATAAGTAATATGTTCGTATGAATAACTACATATGTATGTGTGTATATGTGCACGTATTATTTAAAGGGGTTTGATTCAGCCCATGAACTTTGAACTTTATTAGGATCGTCGTAGCAGACTAGCTCGTTAGGCACAGGTGACTGAATGCGGAGACCGTGTGAGTTCCTGAAATGCCAGCGATATTAAATACATCGAATAGAGATCCTAGGCAGACTGGACAGGATGTTGGCGGCATCTCGCTGTCTAAGTAATATGGGTGAAAATCTTAAGCGAACCAATTGCCGGTGTGTGTGTGTTTGTGTGCGTGTGTGCGTATGTGCCTGTGTTCGTCTGTGCGTGTGCGTGCGCGTATGTGTATACCTACTGTGTGAATGCTTGGATGTGCGTGTCTGTTGTGTATGCATTCGCTCTCTTCACTTTCACACACTCTTTTCTTGCATTCGATCTTATGACCGGCCCCACCACCACCACCACCACCACCACCATATATGGCTCAGCGGTTAGATCGTCGAGCTTATGACCGTGAGGTTGTGAGTTCGATTCCCGGACCGGGCTGCATGTTGTATTCTTGAGCAAGAAACTTTATTTCACGTTGCTCTAGCTAACTCAGCTGTAGGAATGAGTTGCGTCGTCACAAATGCCAAGCTGTATCGGCCTTTGCCTTTCCCTTGGATAACATCAGTGGTGTGGAGAGGGGAGGCTGGTACGCATGGGCAACTTCCGGCCTTCCACAAACAACCTTTCCTGGACTTGTGGCTCGGAGGGTAACTTTCTAGGTGCAATCCCATGGTCATTCATGACCGAAGGGGATTTCCTCATATAAGAGACAACAGAAAAGCATATCTAGATGGTTGTTTTATTATTTAGCAGGATAACCATGATAAAATTAACGAATGACGGTACCTCGATAACAAATCAGTAATGAATATTCTAGAAAATTCCTGTTAAAGAAAACCGATAACTTAAGAGATTTAGCCGCGCTTAAAAGTTTGACGATTAATCGCTGGGAATAATTATCGCCTTATAATAAAAAAAATTTAAAAATTATACAAACACGAACGTTTCAATTGGGACATTTTTTAAAGATACTTCAAAAGGGATGTCCTCTCATTTGCAGTTATACATGTTGTGTTTATATATATATGTGAGTGTGTGTGTGTGTGTGTATGCGTGCGTGTGTGTGTGTGTGTGTATACATAAATATGAATGTGTATGTATGTGTGTAGTACATGCGTGAGTTGTGAGTGTGTGATTGTAAGTATGCGTACTGAATATATTATATATTTCTTTATTGCCCACAAGGGGCAAAACATAGAGGGGACAAACAAGGACAGACAAAGGGATTAAGTCGATTATATCAACTCCAGTGCGTAACTGGTACTTTATTTATCGACCCCGAAAGGATGAAAGGCAAAGTCGACCTCGGCGGAATTTGAACTCAGAACGTAACGACAGACGAAATATGGCTACGCATTTCGCCCGGCCTGCTAACGTTTCTGCCAGCTCGCCGTACCCACACTTATAGGGTGTGAATTCTCATTGAGCTTCGTTCTTCAATTTTTTTCCCATTTACATTTAGGAGGCTAGAATGAATTCATGATATTTTGATATCAGCTATGAATAGAACATAAGCTTCCTAACAATAACGGCAAATGTATACTTATGTACGTTACAACTAATTCCCAAAACAGAATTCAACTAATGAAGTTAACTTAAAGGGGCAACATTTTTGTTTCTTGAACTGAATAACTGAATATCATAAAATACACTGATCAACATCACTTTATAAGCAAATACATACGGACATGTACACGAGAGTCTGTGTATGTGGACGTGTTGTAATATATAAAAGTGTGGTATCTATTTGCATATAATATATATGTGTATGATGGAAAAATATGATTTCCTTTTCCATGCTATGATGTTTATTGTTGTTGTCGTTGGTGGTGGTGGCTAATATTAATTTTGTAGGTATGAACTTCAGCTGTCGTTCTTGACATAATCTCAGGCTCTATACTTAATGAAGAAATTATTATTATTATTATTATTATTGAATGAGAGAGCAGTGCATGGCATCAAAGTGACACTGGGGTAAAATATACGAAGCCCAATATACCCATCATGACTACCCATCTGATAAGGGTACACCAGGCACATGCATCACAACCATATGTGTGCAACATGGTGATCTCATATCAAGATTAACAGCACATGACTTTGCAGGTGGGGCCCGGTTAGAATTTTCTTCAGGTTGAGTAGCCCATCCCGCTCAAAAGGTCCCTGAATAAGGGTTGTTTAAGGATGTTGAAAGAACCACCCATGTTTCCAGAGGTGAATTATTCAAACCCCAAAGAATCCCTCTCAACGCATGGCTATGATGCTCCCCCACTGCTTCTGCTTGTAATCAGAGATGCACATATCGTCAGCCACTAAGGGACATGCTCAACTGGTTAAGGTAAAACAACTGACAAGTAAATTTGTGGTATTGAGCAGAATATTTGCTGTAGCCCATCTTTTATACCAAGACAAAACAATGTACTTGATAACACTTCCAATCAGTTAAGATCAGAAGCCATGAGAGCCACTGCCTGGTACTGCATCAGGGTATTTATTATTATTATTATTATTATTATTATTATTATTATTATTATTATTATTATTATTATTATTATTATAATTATAATTATTATTATCATCATCATCATTATCATTATTATTATTATTATTATTATTATTATTATTATTATTATTATTATTATTATTATTATTATTATTATTCAGTAATTTTATTTTTATAGCGTGCTTTCACTTCCCTACCGAGCGCAGCTCTGTGTGCCTTGGGTATGTGCTGTGATTTGTTGTGATGCTCTGATGGTTATTGTATGGAAAGTGTTCTGCGTAGGATGTGTGCAGTGCCTAGTAGTGCAATTTTCTGTATGTTATATGTGTTTGTAAGTCCTGGTGTTTTGTTATGTATTTTTGTCTGAATATTTTTTTATCATGCCTAATGCACCTACTATGATAGGAATTGTTTCTGTTTTCAGGTTCCACATTCTAGTTACCTCTATTTCCAGGTCTTTGTATTTTGAGAGTTTCTCCATTTCTTTTAGAGACACGTTGTCATCTGCCGGTATTGATACATCAATTAGAAAGCATTTTTTTTTCTTCATGATCTCTGACAACTATATCTGGTCTGTTGGCCTTAATTTCTCTATCTGTGTGTATCGGCATATCCCAGAGTATGGTTGCTTTCTCGTTTTCTGTGACCTTTTCTGGTGTGTGCCTATACCATCTTTTTTCTGTTGTTATTCCATAATGTTGGCATAGCTTCCAATGTATGTAGGTTCCAACTCTGTCATGTCTGTGAATATATTCCTTCTTAGCCAGGACTGGGCAGCTAGAGATAATATGATTTATTGTTTCTTGTCCATCTCCACATATTCTGCAGTTACTTGTAATATTTCTTTTCATTACATGTTTTGGTAATTCTGGTGGGGAGGCTTTGGTCTTGTGCTGGAATAAAAATCCCTCTGTTCTGCTTTGAGTCCTGAGCTTCTCACCATTGCTGGGATTTTTCTTTGTCTATTTCTTTTGCGTTTAGTTAGTGCAGTATTTACCATGAAGGGGTTTTTCTTGCCATCGTTTTATCATGGCTCGTTGCTGTTCTATTTTAGTTTGGATTTCATGTTTTATAGCTTTTGTTGTTTCTTCATCATCTTCTTCTTCTTCTTTGTGTTTATTAGGTGGTATGATTTCTTGTTTGTATTTGTCAGCTTCCTTAAATACTGAGAACAGTTTTTGTTTTGCTCGTGTTTTGCTGCCGCTATCTGGATCAGTTTTCCTTCCTTCTGAAGTAGGTATTTTTGCAGTCCTATGGTGGTTATTTTATAGTAGTTTTCCAGCTGTATAAGGCCTCTACCACCTTCTATACGTTGTATATATAGTCTTTCTATGTCAGATTTTGGGTGATGCATCCTAGATCCTGTCAGTATTTTTCTTGTTTTCCTATCTATTTTGGACAGTTCATTTCGTGTCCAGTTAAGGATATTGTAGCTGTAACTTATAACTGGGACAGCTAAAGTGTTGATACCTATTATCTTGTTTTTAGCATTGAGCTCTGTTTTTAGTATTGATCTAACTCGTCTATAATATTCTTTTTTTATTTTCTCTTTCATTTGTGTCTGTTGTGTCTTATCTAGTTCATGGATTCCTAAATATTTGTAAGTTTGGCTTTGGTCTAATTCTTTTATTTCATTGGTTTTATCTTGTGTGATGTTGTTACTCTTAACTAGTTTTCCTCTTTTCATGGTTACTTTGGCGCATTTTTCTAATCCAAATTTCATATCTATTTCTTTGGTAAATCCATGAACTGTCTTTAATAGTGTTTCCAGCTGTTTGTCATTTGCAGCGTATAGTTTTAGGTCATCCATATATAAAAGGTGGCTGATCGTTTTGCCGTAACATTTATATCCGCATCCAGTTCTATTTAGCATATCAGATAGAGGTGACAGTGCCAAGCAGAAAAGGAGTGGAGAGAGCGTGTCTCCCTGGAATATTCCTCTTCTAATGGGGATGTCTTTGGTTTTCATGAGTCCCTCTTTTGTTTGGAGGTGTAGGACTGTTGTCATTTATTCATAGAGTGCTCTATGAATTTATGATTGTTGGTGCTACTTTGTTAATGGCTAGTGTTTCGAGGATCCATGTGTGGGGGATGCTATCAAACGCCTTTTTGTAGTCAATCCAGGCCATACTGGCCTTTCTTCTTTCTGTGGCTGTCTTCAGTTACGGCTTTATTAATCATTAGTTGATCTTTACAGCCATATGAGCCCTTGCGGCATCCTTTCTGCTCTTCTTGGAACAGTTTGTTTTCGTCCAGGTGCTTGTTCAGCTTTGCGATATCACTGCAGTAAATGCCTTGAACATAGTAGGGAGGCAGGTTATTGGTCTGTAGTTTTTGGTTTTGTTGTTTCATTTGATTTGGGAATTAAGATGGTTTCCCCTTCGTGAGCCATTCAGGCATTGTCTCTGGCTCTGCTAGTATGCTGTTAAAGTTTTCAGCCAGCTTTTTGTGCATTCCTGTTAGATATTTCAACCAGAAGTTGGGGATCTTGTCATGCCCAGGTGCCTTCCAGTTGCTTAGTTTTTGCAGTGCCTGGGTGACCTCTTCAGTTGTTATGGGGGTCCAAAGTTGTTCAGATGCCGAGTTTGTTATTTTCATACTCCTTTTTTTTTGGCTGTTCGTTCGCCGACCATATTTCTTTCCAGAATTCTTCCAATTCTTCTGCCGTTGGTGCTGCAGTGACTTCTATTTTATTTTTGCCCAGTTCTTGGTAGAACTTTTTGGGGTCGGAGTTGAACTTTTTGTTCTGTTCAAAGAAGCGTTGGCGTTTCTCGTACCGGCGGATCCTTTGAGCTTTGGCAAGGATATCTTGCTTCAGCTTTTCTTTTATTTCAGGTAAGTCTTTTTCTGTGATGTTATATTTGCGGGGTATTTTTGTTTTCTTTTTGTTGCTCAGTAGCGTTGATTGTCTACTGATTTCATTAAGAATCGACAGGTCTTTTCTAATTTTTTTTATTTTTTTGGATGTTATTTATCCACAGGGTTTGTTTGGGTGTGGTACTCTGTTTGGGCGGTTTGGGTGAGTATCCAGCTTCTTTTGTGGCTGCAGTGGCTGCTGCGTATATCAAGTCATTTAGTTCAGTGATATCACTTTTTTTTGTTTCAGTGGCTAGTTCAGTGACGGCTAGGTTTATGTTGTTTATAATTGGTGTTGTTATTGC
>NC_042997.1:189523031-189555788 GCF_006345805.1 Octopus sinensis
TGCAAAGTCTATGATCTCACATTGTTAATTTTGTCTTCTATAATCATACCTGATCTTCTTACTTCAGAAGTATGGTCAGGTTTTATGGGAAAGTCCCATAAGTTGCTGTAATTCTTATTGTGTCACAGCCTCTGGTTCGTTTTCATACCACTTCCCTGTTATTTGGAAGTCACTCTCTCGATTAATATTCATTCCATTGCAATTTTTTACCTACATAGTCATGACTGCGCTTATACACTGTTTGTACTAGCTTACTACACTCACTCAAGAGATGGTTAATATTTTTGTCTCCTTTCCGGCAGATTCGACACTTGTTGCCTGGCTGAGTTTTGTTGATCTTTGCTTTTATCAAATTTTTCCTAATTGCTTGTTCCTGACTGACTGTAATTAGGGCTTCGGCCTCTCGTTTCAGGTTTTTGCCCGTCAGCCATAGCTAGCGTTCTTTATTTCCAACATCCTAGGTTTGTTGCATGAATTAGCCATGTACTTCCATTACTTTCTGTTTACTCGTTTTGTTGTTCTTCTTCCTGTTCTTGAATTCTCATATTGTTTCAGCAACTTTTGGGGTTTCCCTAGCAGTCAATAGTTTCTTTCTTCACTCCAAACAACATAATTTTTCGAAACTAATATAGCAGTGCTAATAGTGTCTTCTGCGTTTAGTCCTTTAATCCTTTGTCTATAGCAATGACGACCGTTTCTTACTGACTGCATAGAAAATGGAACGTCAATATGGATAACAAAAGGAAAGACATTTCTGCTAGTGAAGGACAAAGAAAACAGAGGAGAAGTCAGCAATTATAAACCTATTAATTGTTTACCATTACACTGGAAGTTATTAGTAAATGGCTTCATAGCAGATGAAATGTATAACTTTCTAGAAAATAATTTATTGCCAGAGGAGCAAAAATGTTGCGGATGAAGTCAAGAGGAAGTGCTGATCTGCTGATCTGCTGTCTATTGATTGTAGGATATTGAATGAGTAAGAAAGAATAACTTAGCTGTTGGCTGGATAGTTTACAAGGAACCTTATGCAATGTTTCATATCGGGGGCGGCACTTGTTAAATTAATTGCCACTAGTGAATAACGTTAGTCGGTAAATCAACAAAACACCCACTTTGATAATATGTGGTGACTGTTTGATTTGTGTATGTAATAAGATCTTTTACGATCCAAACTGATTATTGCATTATGTTCGAAGTGATTTTGAACAAATTTATAATAAAATACTGTGGACAATTATATCGACTTTTCTGAAGGAATATCTTACAAGGGTTACTCAAAAGTAACCGGAAACGTTCATTGTAGTTCGGGCTTCTGCCGCTAGAAGCCAATTGATGCAACCCTCAGGCATCCGTCTGCCGATTGGCGACGTCTTCCAACTGGCGTCGTCTGCCAACTGGAGTCATCTGTCGACTGGAGTCGTCTGCTGAATTCGTACTGCTACGTGGTGCACCTTTGTTTTGCAGTGCTTCTTCTCTCTTCGTCGATTTTTGCGATGACTGAAACGAAAGAACAGCGTGCTTCCATGAAATTCTGCTTTCTGCCGGAGAAAACTGCGGCCGGGAGAGTTGCCATACCTCAAACAACTTCCCATGAGCAAAACACAAGTTTACGAGTGGTGAGTGTTTTTTACGCTTAAGGAATGATCACTTTTCGCTTGAAGACCAACCTCGTTCAGGGCAACCGTCGACATCCCGAACGAATGAAAAGATCCCGAAAATTCATGAATTGATCTTGACAAACTTTTTGATATGACTGGCGTGTCATGGAGCTCATTGCCAACGAATTTTGAGCAAGGAATTGTGATTGAAAAGAGTTGCAACAAAATTTGTGCCTCGCTTGCTCACAGAATACCAAAAGCAGTCACGACTGAATGCGTGTCGTAAACTGAAAGAACAACTGGAAGTTGATCAGGACTTTTTTCGAAAGCTGGTGCTACGGTTACGACTCGGAAATGAAGCAGCAATCAAGTCAATGGAAACAGTCGATGTCACCACGCACCCCCACCAAAAGCGCGTCAAGTGAAGTCCAATGTCAAGACGATGCTGATTTGTTTCATCGATGCGAAAGGATTCGTCCCCACAAAATTTTTTCCTCCTTGTCAAAATTTTAGCCAGACATTTTACTTAGTGGCTTTGAAGCATTTGCGAGACGCGGTGAAACGAAAACGCTGCGACCTGTGGCAAAATGGAGAGTGGTGGTGTCATCACAGCAATACGCCTGCGCACACCGCCTTGAGTGTGAAACAGTTTTTGACCAAAAATGGCATGATCCCGATTACCCACCGTCCCTATTCACTCGATGTTGTTCCCTGCGACATTTTTTGTTTCCTCGAATGAAAAAGATCCTTAAAGAAAAATGTTTTGCAGATGTGGAAGAAGTGAAGAAAAAACAACGACGCAGGCGTTAAACGGCATCATTTCGCAAGAGCTCCAGGACTGCTTCGAAGTGTGGAAACGCGTCTGGACCGATGCATTGCTTGAAATGGAGATTTATTTGAAGCCGGTAAAAGTGTAAACATGTAAAACGAAGTGAATAAAATAATATTGCAAAATTCCGGTTTCTTTTGGGTACCCGCTCGTTTATATGCTGTGTTTCGCTGTAGAACAAAACGATTTATCTTTCAAAAGTCAAGGCGGCGAGCTGGCAGAAACATTAGCATGCCGAGCGAAATGCGTAGCCGTATTTCGTCTGCCGTTACGTTCTGAGTTCAAATTCCGCCGAGGTCGACTTTGCCTTTCATCCTTTCGGGGTCGATAAATTAAGTACCAGTTACGCACTGGGGTCGATGTAAACGACTTAATCCGTGTGTCTGTCCTTGTTTGTCCCCTCTGTGTTTAGCTCCTTGTGGGTAGTAAAGAAATAGATTTATCTTTCAAAAGTTCATGAATTTAGTTGAGTTTGTATACTCTACGGGTAGGTAGAGAGAAAATCTTTCTCGAGGTTTACATCTCGATCACTTGACTAGAGTGAAAAGAAAGAAAACAAACCATAACGACATGTTTTTGTTAAACAATTCATCAATATGGAAGGACAGCCACAAGATATCAGAGTCATATTCTTCCATGATTAGCGATTTATTCAAATTCTTGAAGTTCACTGCACATTTTTTTTACTGATACAGACTACCACCTTCGATTTAGTTTTTCGTCTGTTGTTATCTCTTAAACGTTTGAGAGCCTCTGTAGAATGTTGTTTCCAAAGGAGTTTCTACCATTTATAAAGATACAAGTGAAATGAAGTCACCGAGTTGGTTCTCTAATAGTTCATTTCTTATCAAATGCTATTCATCATAATACTTTGCATACTGATTTTTCTTTTATCTTTTTCAAACATCAAATACTGATATAAGCCAGCGAGAGAACCTTTACGTCGTAGGCGACCAGCGAGGTTAACTAGCCAGATGTTCCTTAAATTACACCCTACCACTTTAAAAAGAAATAGTGGCTAAAGCTGTTCTGTGTGCACTGTATCTCGGAAAAAAGTAGAAAAGCAACGGCTGGAGTGGTTTCGATTGTATAGCTTCTCGAACATGGATGGATGCAGTAGATAAAATATAACCAGTATAGATAACTCATAACTTTGCTAACCGCTGAGGTAGATTAATGATAAACTCGATCAAGGCAAGATTTGAAGATATACGGAGGTAAGAGGCTAAATAATGCGAGACATTCAACAACACTATACTATTTCAGCCAATTACCACCTTCAAAATGATATATATTTTTAGATGTACAACATTCTTCTCCACGTTAAGACGCCTTGCAAATATGCGTGAAGGAAGAAAAAGAAACACAACGTAGACTTTAGTATTATTATTTAGTGTTATTATTCTGTGTAATTGATGTTTTTATTGCAGACAGTTTTGATTAAGATGCTGGCATATTTTACTTCTTATCTGTCTTCAAACCTCAACACTTGAACCAATCAAACTCCACTTGAAGTAGCAACACTGAGACCTTGGTAGAAGCTATGATTTAAGACTAACTGTTAATGTTGTATATGAAGGGTAGAGGATAGATCTATCTACTTATGCCATTCATTGGGAACTAAATAAGTGTAAGAAACTTAAGTTCTCTTGTTACGGCTGTAAAGTTTTATAAGTAAAAGCTTTGGACAAAAATAAATAAAACCCCTCTGGTTTATTAGTTGCAAGCAGAGAGAATATTTTATTTTATTGGTATCAACACTTTCGAAATGCTATTAAAACAAACAAAAAAATTTTTTTCCTGTATATTGAATTAAATTAGTATCCTGTCACCTTTTCTTCCCATAAACAGCGGAAGCAATAACCAGAAACGTAGTAGCAGAACTTGTAATGATATAAACGCCAGCATCAGCAACACACTCGTAAATAGCAATTCTCAATAGTCTTTTAACACTACTAATTACAACATATTTATAAATGCGTGCTAACGAGGGAATCGCTGAACAATCGCTTGACCTACTACAAGCATTAGCCAAATCCCCCAGCTGCCATCAAACACCCAACTGTATGAAAAAAGAAACATGAGAAAAAGTATAGGATGGGTGCTGCCGAAATATCTCTTATCATAGATCTACTAATAAGCGCCCACCACCTAGAGTTCAACCTGACCTACAGCTAAATAATAATATAATAATAATAATAATAATAATAATAATAATAATAATAATAATAATAATAATAATAATAATGATAATAATAGTAATAATGATAATAGTAATAATAATAATAATAATAATAATAATAATAATAATAGTAATAATGATAATAGTAATAATAATAATAATAATAATAATATAATAATAATAATATAATAATATAATAATAATAATATAATAATAATAATAATAGTAATAATGATAATAATAGTAATAATAATAATAATAATAATAATAATTAATACAAAGACCTGGAAATAGAGGTAACCAGAATGTGGAATCTAAAAACAGAAACAATTCCTATCATAGTAGGTGCATTAGGCATGATAAAAAAATATTCAGACAAATACATAACAAAAGCACCAGGACTTACAAACACATATAACATACAGAAAATTGCACTACTGGGCACTGCACACATCCTACGCAGAACACTTTCCATACAATAACCATCAGAGCATCACAACAAATCACAGCACATACCCAAGGCACACAGAGCTGCGCTCGGTAGTGAAGTGAAAGCACGCTATAAAAATAAAACTACTGAATAATAATAATAAAAATAATAATAACTGATTGGAAATGTTATCATGTTCATTGTTTTGCCTTGGTACAAAAGATGGGCTACAGCAAATATTCTACTCAATACCACAGATTTGCTTGTCAGTTGTTTGACCTTAACCAGGTGACCACGTCCCTTAGTGGTTGACGATATGTGCATCTCTGACCACGAGCAGAAGTAGTGGAGGAGCATCATAGCCGTGTATTGAAAGGGATTCTTAAAGGTTTGGTAATTCACCTTTGGAAACATAGGTGGTTCGTTCAACATCTTTAAACAATCCTTATTCAGGGACCTGTTGAGCGGGATGGGCTTCTCGACCAGAAGAAAATTCTAACTGGGCCCCACCAGCAAGGTCATGAGCTGTTTCATGTCGCGCACATATGGTTGTGATGCATATGCCTGGTGTACCCTTATAGTCATGATGGGTATACTGGGCTTCGTATGTTTTAATAATAATAATAATAATAATAATAAACAAAATGAAACCATTGATCATGTTGTCTCCAAGTGTAGTCTTCTAGCGCCTACAGAGTATCTCAACAGGCATGATAGAGCTGCACAATATATTCACTGGGGAATCTACAAAAACATGGATTTGCCCCATGAAAAAAACTGGTGGGAACACCTCCAGTGTTTGAAAATGACCACATCTCACTCCTATGGAACTTTCCCATCCAAACTGACAGATAGATGCAAATAGGCCAGACATCATATTGAAAGAAGTCAAACACAGAACATGCCTCCTCATTGATATGACTGTCCCAATCGATATAAACGTATCTGTCAAGACCTACAAAAAACTGAGCAAATATAAAGATCTTGAAATAGAAATCAGCAAAATGTGGAACCTGAAGACTAAGACAATACCTGTTGTCATAGGTGCCCTGGGAATGATAGCAAAAGGGGCTGATCGCTACCTAACTCAGATACCAGGAAACTCCAAAATGGCAGAAATCCAAAAGATAGTGCTCATGGGAACTGTTCATATCCTACGTAAATACTTTCTATGTAATCTTAAGTTTTAAAACAAACATACTTTTCGTTTTTTGTTTTGTTTTGACATTCACTAGTACAACACTAAATACAAAACCAAATATATGGCACACTAGGCATAACAACATCACGAACTTCCAGCCTGTTGTCTCTTGAGGTCTCTGGGTGAGACTTGGAGCCAACTTGTACAAATATAAAGCAAAAGTCAAACAGAATAATAATAATAATAATAATATAATAATAATAATAATAATAATAATAATAATAATAATAATAAACAAAATGAAACCATTGATCATGTTGTCTCCAAGTGTAGTCTTCTAGCGCCTACAGAGTATCTCAACAGGCATGATAGAGCTGCACAATATATTCACTGGGGAATCTACAAAAACATGGATTTGCCCCATGAAAAAAACTGGTGGGAACACCTCCAGTGTTTGAAAATGACCACATCTCACTCCTATGGAACTTTCCCATCCAAACTGACAGATAGATGCAAATAGGCCAGACATCATATTGAAAGAAGTCAAACACAGAACATGCCTCCTCATTGATATGACTGTCCCAATCGATATAAACGTATCTGTCAAGACCTACAAAAAACTGAGCAAATATAAAGATCTTGAAATAGAAATCAGCAAAATGTGGAACCTGAAGACTAAGACAATACCTGTTGTCATAGGTGCCCTGGGAATGATAGCAAAAGGGGCTGATCGCTACCTAACTCAGATACCAGGAAACTCCAAAATGGCAGAAATCCAAAAGATAGTGCTCATGGGAACTGTTCATATCCTACGTAAATACTTTCTATGTAATCTTAAGTTTTAAAACAAACATACTTTTCGTTTTTTGTTTTGTTTTGACATTCACTAGTACAACACTAAATACAAAACCAAATATATGGCACACTAGGCATAACAACATCACGAACTTCCAGCCTGTTGTCTCTTGAGGTCTCTGGGTGAGACTTGGAGCCAACTTGTACAAATATAAAGCAAAAGTCAAACAGAATAATAATAATAATAATAATAATAATAATAATAATAATAATAATAATAATAATAATAATAATCCTTTCTATCTATCTATCTATCTATCTATCTACTATCTATCTATCTATCTATCTATCTATCTGTCTGTCTGTCTGTCTGTCTGTCTGTCTGTCTGTCTGTCTGTTTGTCTGTTTGTCTGTCTGTCTATCTATCTATATATCTATCTATCTATCTATGCCTGTCCATCTATCCATCTATCTATCTATCTATCTATCTATCTATCTATCTATCTATCTATCTATCTATCTATCTATCTATCTATCTATCTATCTATCTATCTATAATTATGTATCTATGTGTCATTGTTCCCCCACACCGCCTGACAACCGGTCTTGGTTTGTTTATGTCATCGCAACATAGCGGTTCGGCGAGAGTCTGACAGAATAAGTACCCGATTCAAAAAAGATAATCGGGGTCAACTTTTCAACTAAATCTTTCAAGGCGGTGCCCTAGCATGGCCGCAATCAAGTGACAGAGATAAGTAAAAGATAAAAGATACGTCTGCATTTACACGCTCAACAACAATTCTGTAAATCTTTCAACCAGACATTGCCCTAAAATAAACCATCCAATTCGATAGAGATCCCTTGGCAATTCATTTTTAATTGTGCGTAACATCTGTAAAAATACCCTAAAAGTCTACCCACGAAGTAACCGGAAACCGATATGCAATACTCGATTACAATCTTTGGCGTTAACGTTGAATGTTTGAAACAGATGATCATAGCATTACATGTTCTCTACTCTTTGTAAATCTTGGGTGCATTTATCAACGAAAGGAATTTAATATATCACGCCCACTTTGTGAATGATTTCTCTCGCCCAGATGCACTTCTATATACATACATATATATATATATATATATATATATATATATATATATATATATATATATATATATATATATATATTAATAAATAAAATAAAACATATGCATATATATAAACATATATGTACGTACCTACCTCTACATGTACATATACACGCATATATGAGTACAGGACACCAAAAGGACGTCGAACACAATGAGAAACGAAAACATAGACACAAACCAAAGGAACTGGACATTTTTTTTAAAAACAGCAAAAAAAAAAAAAGAGAGTACAGGACAATTAACACAAAGAAAAAAACCCTTCTTCAGTCGCTAAAGGTTTCATCTACTCTACGTTTCGAAGGATAAAAGCGGATATATATATATATATATGTTAAAGATAGTTTCCAGAAGGAATTATTAAAAAGTTCAGTGAAATATTGGTATATACGCACAGAATATTATAAAGTGTAAAGGGGAAGACAGGTGAGGTTTACCCGTGGAAAGAAAAGCCTACGGAAAAGACCACGGTAACCTCGGTCAATGAAGTCACATGTTACTTTTTTTTTACAAAAAAAGATAGATAGATAGATTTTCTCTTTCACACACACACACACACACACACATACATGAATTTCACCGATGAAAGCTGTTTCTTCTCCGCATATTCCATTATATATATATATATATATATATATATAATATATATATATATATATATATATATGTGTGTGTGTGTGTGTGTGTGTGTGTGTGTGTGTATGTGTGTGTGTGAAAGAGAAAATCTATCTATCTATCTATCTATCTATCTATCTATCTTTTTTTTTGTAAAAAAAAGTAACATGTGACTTCATTGACCGAGGTTACCGTGGTCTTTTCCGTAGGCTTTTCTTTCCACGGGTAAACCTCACCTGTCTTCCACTTTACACTTTATAATATTCTGTGCGTATATACCAATATTTCACTGAACTTTTTAATAATTCCTTCTGGAAACTATCTTTAACATTTTCTTGAGAATGTATATATATGTTGGAATCTTTTGTGCCCAATATTTTAATGAACTTGTTAAACTTTTTTTATGTTCTTAACATGTTCTTGTTACCAAAGACTGTATATATATATTGTAGCATTTTGTGACAACCAATAATTAACACAACCAAACTTTTACATGTTACTTTTGACAATCTTTTTCTAAAGAGTGAAACCGGTAAAGTAAATAAACATATTTTAAAATTGCATTCTCAAACCTTCTTTCGTATATATATATATATAACAGGAAGCTTTATGAAAATAAATAAAAGACGAAGGCAGGTGGAATGCAAACAAACAATTGTATTAGTATGGCCTCAGGACTATAAATGAAACAAGTCTTTTACGTTTCGAGCCTACGCTCTTCAACAGAAAGATACACAGAAAAGAAACATGGAGAGAAATAAGGAGAGAAAAAATGCGTGCAGAAGCTAGCGAAACACACACACACACACACACACACACACTCACACACACACAGTAGTAGTTGGAGTAGTGGTGGTGGTGGTGGTGGTGGTGGTTGTAGTTGCAGTAGTTGTTGCATTAGTGCAACTGTTGTTTTTAGTTCTCATGCATATTCTGTGTAAATATTTTGCCACAGTCTATTTTGTCTGTCATTCCTCATTCTTCTAATCTTAAAAAAATTCTTAAGTTCCAGCTAATACGACACGGCGGTGAATTGTATTAAATATCTCATTTTACTTTATTAAATGTCAAAAGAAGTTATAATAATTACTAATCGATCACATGTTTCAGAGTAAAATGTCAGTTAATCGATTATCGTTTCAAGCCCATTCACTTTACGCACGTCGTAAATATTGTTTGGAAAAATCTACGTACTTAAAAAGAACCCATTTTCTTCTACAAATTTGGAACTTTATGTCGCATACAAAACGAGCTACCCCTATACCCTTTCCTTTCTTCCTTCCCTTTCGTTTATTATCAACAACCACCACCTCCACCTCTACTATGATAACCATTTTAATGAATATTATCATGACGATAATCTTCATTATGATGATTTATCTTCATAATAATGTTGGATTCATTCCAGTTCTTCGATGTATCTAGCCATGATCTTTCTATTGCAGTTCAAGTAACTGGTATGCCAAATCAGGGTGCTCAAAACGATTTGTGAATTAATTAATGTGTAACCCTATTCATCATGTAGTACCAAAAGAGTATTATACCTATTATCGTAACAGAGATAATATCTCTCCGTTTTGCACTCGATTTTCGAACAACCAACGGCCGCATAATGCACTAGTACACCTTAATTTAGCGATAATTAAACTGAATAACCGGGATATTTGGTGTAATGTTACATAAGAATTGCTTAATATAAAATACAATTGTTTGACGAGTTTGTATACTGACTATTTCGATGAGTGTTCGTGAAAAAAAGAATTAACATCAAACTAAAATTCATTTGTTTGGTTTGCACTTCATATTTTACTTGACTGAAACAAGATATTTAATAATATACGAAATTGTATATTTACTAACGGAATTTAAGTGCGCATCATTCCCAGCGGGAATGTGTCATAACTTTACGCCCAATCAATAGAAACGAGCCATCAAAAACAAGACAAAGACAAACTTCTCTACATAAATATGCGGGTATGCAAAAGCTGGATCATCGCATGAGGTGCCGTCCTCTTGATTTCGTATTGTTTATTCTTAGCTCAGCTTTGGTTGATTAGTGGCATTCCAGCCTTGATTCGTTCTTTCGGACACAATGTATCTAGTACTACATTATAAATTGTATATTTCCTTATATAATATGACTGGTGTGATCAGGAGTAATTTGGCTGATATTTCTAGAGTTTCCCTTGGTGAATCGTACCCCGTTATCTCCTGCTTTTCCTTCAATAGTTATTACAATGACAAAAGTCTAGAAACTATTCCCCGCTGCACAAGACTCTGGCTCAAAAGCCTTGAAATACAGCGGGGTGCAGGGATGCGAGTTCTCTTTCCTGGGATGTGTTTGTGTCTGATATTGCTGAATACAATACATCTTTGCCATCTGTATTGTATCACATTTTGAAATCGTATTCTTGGGAGGTAATTATATCAAGCAAAAAATACATTGACAAATCTTGCAACTAAAGGTGAAAATATGAATGTTATATCTAATAATACGAAAGGCGTCGAACGGGCAGAATCGTTAGCACGCCGGTCAAAATGCTTAGCAGCATTTTGTCCGTTTATACGTTCTGAATTCAAATTCCTCCGCGTTCGTCTTTGCTCCTCATCCTTTTCTGGGTCGATGAAATTAGTACTAGTTGAGTACTGGGATCGATGTACTCGACTAGCTCTCTCCCTCAAATTTCAGACCTTGTGCCGATAGTAGAAAGGATCATTAATAAGGCGGCAAACTGGTAGTATTGTTAGGACGACAGGCAAAATGCTTAGCGGCATTTCTTCCGTCTTTACGTTCTGAATTCAAATCCCGCCGAGGTCGACTTTGTATTTCATTCTTTCGGGATCGATAAAATAAACAGCAGTTGAGCACTGAGATCGATGTAATCAATTAGCCCTTCCCACGAAATAACAAGTATTGAGCCAAAATTTGAAACCAGTATTTTATAATACGATACAGACTTCACAAGAATATATTTTCTTTCTTGCGCATGTATAAAGCTATCATCAAGTCAATTCTGTACGTTCCAAAATACTTTGAGATTTAGTTATTTTTGTTAACCCCTCTTCCATATCAATAAAAATGATCTTATATGACATCACAAGTTATATGTTACGAATTTTTAGGCAAACCATATTTTATATTTTATTCTTCTTTCACTTTAAGCATGTAGGTACAGTCTCTACACAAACTTCATATTACAGTTCCCAAGGCATCGAGCTGGCAGGATCGTTAGCACGCCGGGCGAAATGCGTAGCCGTATTTCGTCTGCCGTTACGTTCTGAGTTCAAATTCCGCCGAGGTCAATTTTGCCTTTCATCCTTTCGGGATCGATTATATAAGTACCAGTTACTCACTGGGGTCGATATAATCGACTTAATCCGTTTGTCTGTCCTTGATTGTCTCCTTTGTGTGTAGCCTCTTGTAGGCAGTAAAGAAATAGGTATTTTGTTCGTCTTTACATTCTGAGTTTAAATTCCTCGGGGTCGACTTTGCCGTTCATCACTTTTGGGTCGATGAAATAAGTACCAGTGGCGTACTGGAGTGGATTTAAACGACTTAACCCCTCCCTCCAAACTGCTAGCCTTCTGCCAAAATTTGAAATCAATATTTCAGTTCCCAACTACACCATTATTCCTTCGATTAATGAGGACTTTTGCAATATTCTGCTAGTTATGATACTAGAACTCCTATTCAACAGCCCCCTAATCAAACTACTAGATCTGACATAAAACCAAACAATATGAGTGCTACTGTTAAACAACACAACTGAAATTGCTTACTTTGTATATTGTCTAAGGCTGGCTCATTTAGATTTAGATGTTCTTTCATGTAAGCCTCATATAACCAATATAGCAAAATTATAAATGGAAACGACTGGGTTTCTTTGAGATCTAAATAGAAAATACTTATAAGGAAGAAACACAATTTTCGATACATATATGGAATGTCAAATCGTATTCTTGGGAGATATGTATGTCTAACAAAAAATACATTGAGAAGCCCTGCTGCTGAAAGTGAAGATATGAATGTCGTATCTAATAATACCAAAAGTGGCGAGCTGGCAGAATCGTTGGCACCCCGAGCAAAACACTTAGTGACATTTCGTATGTCTACGTTCTTGGTTCAAATTCCGCTGATTTCGACATTGCCTTTCATTCTTTCGGGGTCGATGAAATAAGCACCAGTTGAGTACTGAGGTTGATGTAATCGACAAACCCCTCCCCCAATCTTCAGGTCTTGTCTCTATGAAATTATTATAAAGCTTTAATAGACGAAATCTCCATATAAGTTGCGTATTGATTCAATATCCGATCTCTTTAACTGAATTCAGAAAACTATCATTACATTTTTTCCTGAAGTTTCAGCTCAGAGCTGCGGCCATGCTGATGCACCGCCGTTTTGCTACACTGTTATTACTGAGAGCTTCCTCCAATATGTGGCACTTGGTGAAGAATGGAGTTTGATATGGCTACCCTCATTTGCACCTCTTGTCGTGATGTAGGTTCAGCTGGGACGCTCGGCAGGAAGAGGTCCAGCTTTGATTTAAAAACCCCTACATCTACTTTGTGCAAGTTCCTCAGACTCTTTGGGAGAATATTAAAAAAAACTGTGGCCCCTTGAAATCCAGGCTGTTGCAGTAACTGGTCCTGAAGCGCGATGGCGTTGCTGGAATGTTAGCGTGTGTATATAAGAATTTTTTGCGTAATAAGATAAAATAACCAAGGCCGTATAGATATTAGAGCATTTATAAATGCTCTAATATCTATACAGCCTTGTTTCTTTTTATCTTATTACGCAAAAAATTCTTATATATATATATATGTGTGTGTGTGTGTGTGTGTGTGAGGAAGGAGTATAATATAATATTAAATAAAATAAAATATTAGACGACATAGCAGTATGCATTGCCATAAACAGTGAGAATATGTAAAGCTTAGTTTTATAGCCGCAAGTATCGTTTGTCATTTGCTGTTGTGCATTATCTTCTATAACGAATTACCAAACAAATGCACGAAACCATCAAAATTGATGCAAGATTTGGATAACCAAGTTCGTAAATGAGAAGAATGACTTGTACTCGGTTCAAAATAGCATGATGTGTATATTTTCTACGAATCCATACAATATAAAATCTTGGTTTTTGGCAACTGATGAAGTTTGAAAAATCAATGCACACACAGTATACCTGCAAAGTATTGGAGAAAGTTAATAGTTCTTGCACTGGAAATGTTAACATTCCGGGTGTCTGGAAAATAAAAATGCAGTTCATTAGTTGCAATAACTTTTTCCATCAACATAAATATGAAGGAAAAAATGTGTATAGAACAGCCAGTTTTTATTATAAGTTGAGAATACTAAGATTGCAGATAAATATAGCATAATTTAGCTTTTTTGCGATAATTTTTGAGAGGTACAATTAAAGATTTTGTTTTGTAAACTAGAACAACGTTTGAAGAAATGTTTATGTTTACGAGTGATTTTTATTATTACGCAATATATTGACAGGAAAAAATGTCAAAAATGTTGGGTTGAACAGCAATGGATTACAGATAATTTTTTAACTAATAAATTAAATTTTGTTGTTCTTACACCAATATTCTTCATTGGCAAAAGATGTTATATCTGACTTCAAAGATAGGTTTTATGAATTTGGTTTGTTAGCATAGGTGGCCTACTAATGTAACATATTAAATATTAATTTGCAAGGCAGACACTTAAATATTTAAAAAATTCGTTGCAAAGTAAAAACAATATATATATTTAAAATCACTGTAAGAAACCAACAGATCCTAAGAGGAAATTGTAAGTTCTTTAAATCATCTACGTTTTAAGAAAATTTGTTCTGAAATATACCTGCATCAATTCAAGACCTTTTTTGGGGTTTAATAAAAGATTTAAAAGACTATTTTCTCTCCAATCCACACCAACAAAATGTGAATTAGAGATTTATTCAGTGTAGTAACAGAAAATGAAAAAGTAATCATACAGCCAAATGTGCTCGAAGTGGATCCATTAATTGAACTTCTATATGAAACTGCCCCCCCCCAAAAAAAAATTGAGAATGCTGATTAAGTTAAGAAGCAAATGTAAAATGATATGAGAATGTAGTCAGATCATTAATATATTCTGTTACAGCATTTATATCAACTGGTCTGGCTATTGATGGTAATTAGTGTAAACTGAACAGAAATTTTCAGTGAGTAGAGCAGAGTATTCGATTTCAGTTTTTGTTTGAAGTTACATCCTATGCCTCCTCAGAAACCATGAATGTTATAACTCCTTCAGAAAGTTTCTAGTTTTAAGGCGGCCAGCTGACAGAATCATTAGCACGCTGGGCAAAATGCTTAGCGGCATTTCGTCCGGTTTTACAGTCTGAGTTCAAATCTTGCCGAGGTCGACTTTGCTTTGCTTTTCAACATTTCGGGGGTCGATAAAATAAGTACCAGTTGAACATTAGGGTCGATGTAATCGACTTAATCCCTCTCCCGAAATTGCTGGCTTTGTGCAAAAATTTGAAATCAATATAATTCCTTGTTTTCCCGCTTACAAATTCCTCCCTTATCAACATACATTTTGGAAGTATAAATAATATAAAAGCAATTGAAAATATTGTCATGAATTGTCGTATAGCCCATATCAATCCCAGACAATCAGACTTCCATTTTCATAGCTGAATTTAAAGGTGAATAAATGGCATATAGGGCAAAATTGATAGTTGTAATTTGAACGCAAGTGCGACTGTTAGGATATAATATAGTAGTTGCTTGAAAAGAGTGTACAATCTTGTACGAACAAATGAAACTTGATATGCAATTAATGAACACTGTTTTTATTCATTCTGCATGTTGGAGAAGAAGCAAACCTGCGGAGAAGGTACGACATCAGATTAAACGTTGTGTGTATGTGTGAGCTTATTGTAAATAGCAATCTGTCTTAATGTACTGTTACGTGATTTATTATTTTGGGCCAGAATCTTTAACACACCAAGCAAAATGCTTAGCGGCATTTTCTCCATCTTTAGGTTCTGAGTTCAAATTCCAACGAGGTCGACTTTACAGTTCTATATTTAAGAGTTGAGGAATTATGTACATTATTTACATTATTTACATTCGACGGATATTTGTCTTCCAGCCTTCTTCAGGTGTCTTGGGGAAATTTCCAACCTGGGTTCTCATTCCTAAGGTATTTAACCACTACGCCATATGCCCACGGATATATATGGCATAGTGGTTAAGAGCGCGGGCTACTAACCCCAAGATTCCGAGTTCGATTCCAAGCAGGGACCTGATCAATAATAATAATAATAATAATAATAATAATAATAACATCAAAAAAATACCTTACGAATGAGAATCCAGGTTCGAAATTTCCCCAAGACACCCGAAGAAGGTTGGAGGGTATATCAAATATCCGTCGAATGTAAATAATGAAGTCGACTTTGCCTTTCATACTTTCGGGGTGGATAAAATAAATACCAGTTGAGCACTAGAGAAGATGTAATCGACTTACCCGCTGCCCCTTACTTGCTGACCTTGTACTAAAATTTGAAATCACTTTTCTGGGCTAGTGATCAAGTATCTTCTTTCGCTTCCCCCCATTCTAAGTTTACATTATGCCGAGATTGACTTTGCCTTATATTCTTTCAAAGCAGCAGTTATGTTATGTTATGTTGTTGTTGCTCTAATCATTGTTATAGTTATTGTCTAGTTTCATAAAAGGCCTTGATAGAAGATCACTGTGAGGAAAAGTATTTCAGCCTATACCATCCGATGTTTTTATATATCAAAGTCTACACTATCCAGGGCATCCACCTTGTCTTAAGAAGGTATGACATGATTTAACAAAGATTCAGCTTCTCTTTTGGAAAGTTGAATAACCGAGTGGAGATTCCTTCGAATATTTCGGATTAAGTCGATTATATATCGACTCCCAGTGCGTAACTGGTACTTATTTAATCGACCCCGAAAGGATGAAAGGCAAAGTCGACCTCGGCGGAATTTGAACTCAGAACGTAGCAGCAGACGAAATACTACTAAGCATTTCGCCCGGCGTGCCACCGTTTCTGCCAGCTCACCGCCTTCTGGCCCAAAATATTAAATCACGTGATACTACATTTAGACAGATTGCTATTTACAATAAGCACACACATACACGCAACATTATTATTTCTGTTCAGTAATTGTTATTAGCTTATATTCCTCGTCGATTGGTTTGTAACCGTGTGCCAACTATTGCGTCGTGTAAAAACTACTGCGCCGAGAAAATATAAAGAGAATGACAAGAAAAATAGATCGATCGATCGATAGATAGATAGATATATTAAAAGACAAAAGTGATTTGTCGGGTAGAGAATTTGAGAAGCATAGAAAAGGAAAGGAAGTGATAGATAGATAAAAAGATAGACAGATAGACAAATAGTCAGACTGATAGATAGACAGACAAATAGACAGACTGATAGACAAATAGATATATAGACTGACAGGTAGATAGGTAGATAAATAGACTGACAGGTAGACAGGTAGATAGATAGATAAGTCATTTGTCAAGAATAGAATCAGAAAAAAGGAAAGGGATAGGGAAAGAGAGGTTGTACGTATCTACTGTTCTGATAATAATGTTTACATGTGGAAAAAAAAACTAAACTGTTTGAAGAATATTCTGTGGTTCTTGGATGCGAAACGAACTTTATGAACAATGCATATATGAATACTAAAGAATAGCGTATTTATGTATATTGGTTCTGTGAGCACCCGGAATTTGTATATGTGCATAGATGTAAACATTTATGATTCTCTATCTATCTATCTATCTATCTATCTATCTATATCTATCTATCTATCTATATAACAGGTTACCGTGGTCTTTTTCGTAGGCTTTTCTTCCCACGGATAAACCTTATCTGCTTCCCCCCTTACACTGTACATCATGACACTGTGATACACGATCCCTATTGATCGTTTTTTTCCTCTTCCCCTTTTTTCCGCTTTTTTCTTTTCTTTTGTTTCTTTTCCTTTTTTTCTTTTCCTATTTTTCTTTTTTTCTTTTTCCCTTTTACGATCCCTTTTGATCGAAAACCTACGCCACTTTTTTTTTCATCCCCCAAAAGAAAAGCTCTACCTTGTAATTTGTCCCATCTGTGTGCAGCCCTGTGTGGCCAATAAAGAAACTTATCTAGCTGTACGTTGTGCATGTATGTATGGATGGGTGTATGTGTGTGTGTGTAAGCATGTGTCCGACAATTACACGATTAAACAATCAAGGGTAGTGGTCAAATTGTTAGCTTTCTTTACGAAAAACATCATAATGGCCTGTCGAAGCAATGGCTTGAAAACTTAGAAGGTACGAATGTAATAGGTGAATCTATTAAAATAAAGGCGGGGAAGTCTGTAAAAAATATTTGAGCACCACTAATAGTAACGGAAATGGTTGGTTTACATTTTCGAATGCATTTCCCCCTTACTTTTCATTTTGGTTAAATGCTTGAAATTTCATTTTATTTAGGATTTCTGGTGGATTATGTTTTCATGTAGCTAATAACAATTACTGTAATTATCTTCCGAGCTTTGAGAAAGATTTCTGAATAAATCTCTTGTATGTCATCTCGTACATTATGTAAATTTTATATCATAGCTTCTTTATTAATTTCTAGGTTTGCTTCGAGTCGTCGCTGGTTTGCCGAAGAGATTAGGAGAAAACAAGAACCACAACAAGAACAACAAAAAATAAGAACAAGAAGCAGTATTGTGAAGTTGTTATGATGCTTGTTTAGTTGTTTGTGACGATAAAAAGTAAGGCAAAACCGCTGTTAAGTCCAGATTATTTAGATTTAAAGCCTGATTCCAGGTCAATCCCAAGAAAAGTTTTAAAATATGCTAAATAGTTTCCTTGCTTTAGTAATTCTTTGTTTTATTATATTTTATTATTCATTTTGCGTAATCTCTCTCTCGCCCTTCCTGTCCCCTTCTTCTCTTCTTCTCTTCTTCTTCTTCTTCTTCTTCTTCTTCTTCTTCTTCTTCTTCTTCTTCTTCTTCTTCT
Organism: Octopus sinensis; assembly: GCF_006345805.1. Classification (NCBI taxonomy): domain Eukaryota; kingdom Metazoa; phylum Mollusca; class Cephalopoda; order Octopoda; family Octopodidae; genus Octopus; species Octopus sinensis. The sequence goes on from NC_042997.1 coordinate 189,541,807, forward strand.
TCTTCTTCTTCACTCCCCCCTCTTCTTCTCTCCCCTCTCTCCCACTTTCTTCACATTGAAATATCTCAAATAACATACTTCCGGCTCCGATCTCTTCTGGAATATCCAATTTAATTTCATAATCTTCGTTTTCTGTTTTTCCCTCTCAAATCCGTTCCGTTTCTTCTTCTTTTTCTTATTTCAATTCATCTTCATTTTTCATTCTGTTTTAATTTATCTTCTTTTATACGTTTTCTCTGATGCTTCTCCTAATTCCTTTCTTTCTTTCTTTCTTTCGTTCTTTCTTTCTTTCTTTCTTTCTTTCTTCTTCCTTTTGTTTGTTTGTTTGTTTGTTTGTTTGTTTGTTTCTTTCTTTCTTTCTTTCTTTCTTTCTCTCTTTCTTTCTTTCTTCTTCCTTTTGTTTGTTTGTTTGTTTCTTTATTTCTTTCTTTCCTCCCTTCTTTCTTTCTTTCTTTCTTTCTTTCTTTCTTTCTTCTTCCTTTTGTTTGTTTGTTTGTTTCTTTCTTTCTTCTTCCTTTTGCTTGGTTGTTTGTTTCTTTCCTTCTTTCTTTGTTTCTCCCTATCTCTCTGTCTCTGTCTCCCCGTCTCTGTCTGTTTGTCTGTCTGTCTGTCTACCCTCCTCCCTTTCGCTCCCTCCCCTCCCTCATCTCTCTCTCTCTCTGATTTCGCATTTCTCACATTTTCATCTTTGATTTACATTTTACTATTTTCCCCATCATAAGATTTTTTTCTTCTTTCCTTGAGTTGTTTTCTTTCAATCTCTTTCTCTCTTTTCACTTCCATTCTCTTACAATCTTTTAGAGATTTTTTTTCTCTTTTTTCCTCTTTCCCATCTTTTTCTCCTTCAATCTACACAACTTTTGTCGCTACTGCTAATTTTTTTCTTTCTAAGTTTCCATTCCTACTGCCTCAGTTTCTTTACACACCGTTATCACGTCGGCTACAATATTTCCATAAGAGGACTTAGTCACCGATGACGTCATCTTGGCATTTGGCCAATCACTAAACATATAACAGGTTCTGACAGTGCACATCAGCGCAAGAATTCTGAACGCGAAATAAATTAAAACTGTCATTTTCTTTTTTTTATTTAACAAATTTATTTGTTTGTAAATAGGATTATCTGCCGTAGATATTGTCGGCTTATGAACATATCTATAACTGTTTGAATGATTAACACCGACAAGGGATATATTCTGATGAAATTCCACGAAAAAAACCCAAAAAACTAATTGAAATAAATGCCTCATTAAAAAAAAATCGCCAATAAATAAATATCAAGACACAGAAAGACTCACCATCGTCTGCTGGGTCAATATGACCTAGCTAATGGCAGTTTACGTCACATGGACGTCAGCCAATGACTGAATAGACCATCGAAGTTTGCTAGATATCTATCTAAATATCAGCCATTTATTTTCGATTGAGCGGTCAGCATAGCAAACGATAAATCTACTAAAACAAAAACAGAAAGTAGAATAAAAAAAATCTAAACAAAAACAGAAAGTAGAATAAAAAAAATCTAAACAAAAAAAAAAGAAATTAAACGAGAATTGAAACGAACTGCGCAATATTACCGTATAAACAACTAATATTGATAAGTTGATAACTAACACTCCTGTTAAAAGCCCATAACGTTTGTTTATTTATTGTTTGTTTTTTTTCCTTTTCATTTTCTAATTTCAGTATATTACTGATCTATTAGTTGTCTATTAACTTAGTGAAAGAAAGAAAGGATGGAGGTGGCGGGGGTGGGTGGTGTGGTGGGAAGAGAAATAATAAAAAAAAAACGTAAGTGAACAAGCTGAACGATTTTTAACTGGTAACCTTTCCTGACGTCTTATTCTAAGTACGAAGCCAAATCCGAGAAAACTAATTGGATTGTTTCAAAGAAATATATTTCCCCTATCTTTTAGCTTCCTTTTTTATTCATATCCCATTAGTACGTGGATGAATAATAGTCTGTGATTCTTTGCTTTCATCAGGTATAGAAAGAGGAATCTTCTGAAGACATATTTCAAAAGCCTCATTCAATCTTCCACTCAATATAATTTGTTTATTCAAACTAAAATTCTTTTTACTAATTCACATAGGCACTCTGGTCTCTCGTAGTCTACTGTCCTATCATGCGTGTTAATAAACGTCCAGTGGAGGTACCACATTTATTAGAAGGTTTATAATGCCTATTACCTCGAACCAATCTTTACTAACAAGCATGATATGCTAGAAGATATTATACACCCATTTATGTTTGGGGGCATATGCCATCCCCCTTGACCGCTTGCTATATGCCTCTGAGGACTATCTCGTTCAAGCTGTCTATCTGTTTGTCACTAACTCATTTACTTAATTAATAACTTAATCACTTAATCGTTCATATAATCAATTATTAACTTAGTGATATTACACTGCTGACGTACCGGGGTGAAATAAAGGCATCGTATATTAATAGTAAAGTAATAATGATTTCTAACTTTGGCTCAAAGCCAGCAATTTCGAGGGAGGAGATAAGTCGATTACGTCGGCTCCAGTCCAGTGTTTAGCTGGTACTTATTTTATCGACAGTGAAAGGATAGAAAACAAAGTCGACCTCGGTGGAATTTGAACTCAGAACGTAGAGACAGACGAAACGTTATAAAAACATCTTACCCAGCGCAGTAACGATTCTGCCAGCTCAATAATAATAATAATAATAATAATAATAATAATAATAATAATAATAATAATAATAATAATAATAATAATAAAAATAATAATTATAATGGTTTCAAATTTTGCCACAAGGGCAGCAATTTTGGGGGAGGGGATGAATCGATTATATCGACTCCAGTGTTCAACTGGTACTTATTTTATCGACCCCGAAAGGATGAAAGGCAAAGTCGATTTGAACTCAGAACTTGAACACGGATGAAATGTCGCTAGGCATTTTGCCTGGCGTGCTAACTACTCTGCCGGCTCATCGCCTTAACAATAATAATAATTATTATTTTTATTATCAGACTAGTAGTCATGATGGCTATACTGGGCTTCGTATATTTTATCCCAGTGTCACTTTGATGTCATGCACTGCTCTCTCACTTATTAATAATGATGATAATAGTAATAATAATAATAATAATAATAATAATAATAATAATAATAATAATAATAATAATAATAATAATAGGTGCGCTACGCATGCGAGACTCCAGGTGTTCCTACAAAACCTGTGATAAAAAGAAGTAATAATAATAACCCAGACAGACGATTAAAAAATCAACTTCGATTATTAATTTTGGTCAAAAAACGTAAGAGAAATAATTAACACGCGCTGCGAAAATGAGTCTGATATTTGAAAGTATTATGACCATGCAAGGCATGTTTCGGTTTTATTAGACATTCTAAGTAAAGTATATTGGCACTAGTATTTACCAGAGCTTATGTATATATAGGCGCAGGAGTGGTTCTGTAGTTAGTAGCTTGCTTACCAGCCACATGGCTCCGGGTTCAGTTCCACTGCATGGCACCTTGGGCAAGTGTCTTCCACTATAGCCTCGGCCCGACCAAAGCTGTGTGAATGGATTTAGAAGACAGAAACTACCTACCAAATCGTATATATATATATATATATATATATACACATACATATAGATGCATGTATGTATGTATGTATGTATGTATGTATGTATGTATGTATGTATGTATGTATGTATGTACGTACGTAAGTATGTATGTATGTACGTATGTATGTATGTATGTGCGTGTGTTTGTCCCCCACCATCACTTGACAACCGATGTTGGTGTGTTTACGTCCCCGAAAAGTTAGCGGTTTGGCTTAAGAGAACGATAGAATAAGTACTGGGCTTACAAAGAATAAATCTTGGGGTCGACTTGTTCGACTAAAGGCGGTGCTCCAGCATGGCCGCAGTCAAATGACTGAAACAACTAAAAGAATAAAATAATAAAATCAATTTAATCAAATGATAACAACACAACACAACACAATAAAATATTACTAACTATTATAAAAAAGCAATAAAATTAAATAATCTATTTTATACATACCATAAAGCACCTATTATTTTTATGATATTTTAAATAATATTTATATATTACACAAAACACAAAAAACTAACGAGCAAGACCTGAATATAATGTCTAGACAAGTTCTAAAGAACAGATAAAATCTATGTTAAATCCACACATTTCTGTCTTATATATATGCACATGTGTGAACTGACGAGCGAGATATCTAGATTGTAGTTAGCCATGTTAGGAATGGTAGTAAATGCTCCTTCAAATCACGCTTTTCTGTCTTGCGGTATCCTGATGCATTACTCGGATACCTATTTCTTTACTACCCACAAGGGGCTAAACATAGAGGGGACAAACAAGGACAGACAAACGGATCAAGTCGGTTACATCGACCCCAGTGCGTAACTGGTACTTAATTTATCGACCCCGAAAGGATTAAAGGCAAAGTCGACCTCGGCGGAATTTGAACTCAGAACGTAACGGCAGATGAAATACGGCTACGCATTTCGTCCGGCGTGCTAACGTTTCTGCCAGCTCGCCGCCTTATTATCATTACTCGGATATCACCGGGTGTCTCAGCTCGATTTATATAGCAAAACCGGCCAACAAGGCTGAATTTGCGCCGTATCTCGACTTGATAGAAAGAGCAGCCAATCCATCCAACCATCAATCCACACACACACATAGACGCAGATACAGACACAGATACAGACAGACATATTTAACTTCCAGACAAGGTTCTCTCTCCAGTACGGACGAGATAGTGAAGATGCCGACGACCGCGCGGTTCAAAGTCTCTCTTGACCAGAAATGGCCTGAACTCTTTCTATGAACATCCTCCCTGTACATAACTCCATGTCCCCCTACATGGCCTTGCTTTTGCTTTTTGAGTCATAAAAATTAAATTAAATTAATATATATATATATATATATATATATATATATATATATTTAAGTAGTTGAATGAATTATCCTAGTATGGATAATTCGGTTAAACGATACCCGGGTAGAAAATTCACGTCAGAAAACACGGTTGAAGCTACATGCCAAGGGCAGAGATCACGTGCTTTCGTGTGGAAATTTGTGTGTTTTTTTTAACTGTAAATAAATGAAAGAATGGAGTCGAACGACGATTTAACAAAATTCCTTTATTCTCGACATATGTTTCGAATACTGCATATTCCTAATTTCGAAGGAATAAGGGGTAAGGCGGCATAATGCACCCCTTATTCCTTCGAAATTAGGAATATGCAGTCTTCGAAACATATGTCGAGAATAAAGGAATTTTGTTAAATCGTTGTTCGACTCCATTCTTTCATTTATATATATATTTATATATATATATATACACACACACACATGCAAGACTGTAGGTAGAGCTTGAGGGAAACTTGACTAATTCTTGCAGGTCTAACTTCCACTTAGAGCTCTACTGTTTTTGACTCATGCATATACATTCATAAATAAATACATACATGCAACGACACACACACACACACACACGCACACACACACACACACACACAACACACACACACACACGTATAAATACATATATATGAGGTAGGTACCTGCAGAAACTTTTGAATATTGAACAAAATGTTTTTCAGGTACTGAGTTCAAACTCAACTGAAATCATCTTACCTCTTTCTTTTGAGGTCAGTATTATCACCAGAGTTGTGGGATTGATTAAAGTATGAACCCGCTCCCACTGAAATCAATTCTTGGCTTTGTGGCTATTAGCAATCATTATTTAACTTTCTACGTTATATATATATATATATATATATATATATTATATATATATATATATATATATATACAAATTGAGATAGGGGTTGTAAATGCAACCCTCCATGGGATAACATGGCCGAAACAGCTGTAAGATGTAATCTATATTTATATTTATATTTACTTACATTTATATTCTCTTATATATATTCTACTTATTGTATAACATTACTCTTTTATGTACACTTTTTTATGTATACTCCTTTATGTACACTGTTTTGCTCTACTTTTTTATGTTTAACCCTATAGTTTCTTATGTGGTGGTATAATAAAGTATGTGATTGAGTATTATCTGGTAATTGATATTTGATTTAGATGTATTTCTCTATTTTCTTATTTTGCATATATATATATATATATTATATTTTATATGTAAAGAATAATATGCTATATGTATGTATGTTACTACAATTATCAGTTTAATAAATAAATAAGTTAACATTTTAATGTCCAAAAGTTGATGAACCACCTATTGTCCTCCTCCATTTTCTTATTTGCTATATATATATATATATATATATATATATATATATATATATCATATTTATTATATCTTTTCCTAGACATTGTGAACCCTTCACTACACAAAATCTATTACGTTTCATTTGAATTATGAAGTAACAGTGATAGTGAAACTCTCACCATAGGAACCAAGTGGAAAGTATAAAAGTAAAACACATGAACGGTCTGAATATGGAAGATGTCGAGAAACGAGAGAGAGAGAGAGAGAGAGAGAGGGGGTGAGGGGGAGAGAGAGGTAGGTGGGGAGAGGGAAGAAGAGAGTAACTCGCTGAAAAGAAATGTGTGAAATGAAAGCAATGTAGTATTTTGGATTTATATTTTAATGGATTTTACAGACCTATTGCAGAATAATATATATATCATCAGCTTGGCATGTGCCGTAGAAGGAGAGAAACTGTTGCGCTTGCGGGTAGAGCTATGGTCTTATTCTTCAGGATGTGACTACTCCTTATGAGAAATATAATCGCTTACTATTTTGGGCTGATTCCATTCTTCTGTACTGTACATAATTGTCTTCCTTATTTCAAGTTCTGTCTTTCTAAAAATTCCTCTTTTTAAGTAAATTGTCTCATAAATTATATTTGAAATGATATCTATATTATATAATGATTATATTTGTATTATATTCTGTTGTGTCAGGGGAGAGTCATTTTCTTTTTGTGCCTTATAATTTAACACACTCACCGGTAAAATTGCCATTTTTTTCTTATTTTTATTTTCCTAAAATTTTCGTTGCGTCTTGCAACCTTTTCAATAGTCTTGACTCTGTCCGTTATTTACACTGCGTTCCTTTCTGTTTGTTTGTACGCATGTATGTGGGTCAGTGTGTGTGTGTGTGTGTGTGTGTCTATGTATGCATGTACGTATGCATGTATGTAGTATGTATGTATGTATGTATGTATGTATGTATGTATGTATGTATGTATGTATGTATGCATGCGTGTATGTATACATGTGTGTGTATGTATATGTATATATGTGTGTGCATCTGTATGTATGTATTCTGCATATTAACGAGCTTGCATGTCCGTGTTTGTGTATTTTTTATGTATGTGTGTGAGCGTGTGTTTGTATATGTATGCACCTCTATCTTCTTGTGTGTGCATGTCTGTGTGTGTGTATGTTTTGGAACTATGTACCATGTTTGTATGTGTGGATGTGTATCTCTATATGTGTGGACCCGTGTCTCCATATGTGTCCTTGTGCGGAGTAAAGTGTGTGTATATATTTATATATATGGTCATGTGTTTCAGTCTCCATTTGCGTATGTGTGCTTGTCTGTTCATATAACCTATATACCTATCCGTCTGTATGTTGATCTGTTTATTTCCATATCCATATGCTTACATACATGTGCATACACACGCACACACCACACACACACACACACACACACATACATCTATCAACATAACAGCCCACTGACTATTCTACTCTACCTGTGTAAACTGTGGGTACGGAGGTATGATATCTACTATTGTATTATATATTCTTTACTTTCTGATTTTTACGGACACGACTGGTACCTTGTCTGTCTTGAAAGAGATAGTCTTGGTAGGATTCGGCAGTGGAGCAGAAGGTAGAGCGAAAATTTCTAAATACACAGTATGGTTTAGATTGAATAGCGGTAAGCATTTAACAGTGTACCTCTGTCTTCGTAGCCAACTTCACACAGACTGTTTTGTTACTGTTTGTTTACGCTACCATCTTTTCACTCCGCATTCTTTACGCCATCATCTTCATACTCCGCGTTCTTTACGTCACCAACTGATACTCTGCGTTCCCTAACCAGTTCAAATCGTCCACCTCACAACAAAGACACACAAAACAAAGAATTGACTTGGAGCTAAACAACAACGCCAACAAGAATAACAGCAACAACAGTGGAAGCGCAATAGCCCAATGGTTAGAGCAGCGGACTCGCGGTCGGAGGATCGCGGTTTCGATTCCCAGACCGGGCGTTGTGTGTGGTTTATTGAGCGAAAACACCTAAAGCTCCATGATGCTCCGGCAGGAGGTGGTGGCGACCCCTGTTGTACTCTTTCGCTCTAACTTTATCTCATTCTTTCTTCCTGTTTCTTGTCCCCGACTTCCTACGCAACCGCTGAGCCTGGATGCGCATTCATCCATCCGTCGATGCTCTCGGTGTCGGGGGTTGACCTCTTTTCTCTTCTGCGGGTCTTACGAATAGCAAAGGACCACGCTTCGGACTTCTCCCACTACAGACAATCTTGAGGCGCGATCTTGCGAGCTCTGGGACGAAGACCGCTTCGCTCAACAAACAAACAAACAAACAGCAACAACAATAGAATACAAAATCTAGACAAGACTGACGTTCTGCACTCTATACAATTCATCATTGCAAGCCGAGTGTGGTGTATGATTTTAGGTTAGATAGACGAATTGTTTTGACAAAAGAACAGCTATGCTTGTTGCATCTCGTCGTAAGCCGACAGCTTACTTCCATAAGTCTTCTCAACCAGAAATAACCGAGAGCTGCACATCGTTAACAACTCCCAGTAAAATATCATGAGAGAAAGTCATAGAAAAAGGACTGTCTCAAAATGAAGCTATAGAATGGACTAAATTTTCATATGCCGAAAAAATACAGTACAAAATATAAACAAAATAAAGGGTAATGGTTTATATTTAAAAAGTATTAGAATGTTAGATTTGAATGCTATAATTTCACTTGATTACTTCTATAAAACATCATATATCGCTCACAGTTGAACGAAAAACTAACACAGCAAAAATATAAAAATAGCATTATAATAAGTCAAATGGGAATGATACCTTATAATATTAAAAAACAGAAAGAGCAAAGGGAAGTAGCTAATGAGAGCCAACAACGGGTGAAATATGGAATGACGCATATCAAACTTTCCCAATAATTTTTCCCTTCCAATTTTCTTTATAGTGGTAGAAAGCAAACAGAAACTTGAAGGCAATTGTTAGTATAAGAGATAATTTCAAAAATCTGAGAATCAGTTTCAGTTGTTTCAATGTGCATGCATATGGAAAAATGTATGAATTACAAGAAGGCTCTTTTTATGTTTCGGTTTTAGTGCACCTCCTCAGTATACATAGTTAAGTGACACCTGGTTCCGGCAATTGACAGTATTTTTTTTCTTACTTATAGAAATAAAGTTAGAGGATTTCCAGACAGTATAATTCATATAATTAAAAACAAAAGATGCTGAAGCAAAATAAGATCGCCGATATTTAGTTTAACAATGATATCTGATAACAAAACTAACTTCAAAATACAATTGTTTCATAACAAAAGAATTTCAGATGTTTGATTACAGTTCATCATTTTGCTGTAGGAATAGTTCCAACAGTATCAAAATAAGATATGTGAATAAATAGGTTATTAGAAAAACAAACAGTTTGACTTGGTCTGATGTCTTTTGATGGTTGATATCAGTGAAAAATAAGACAGTATTTTCTTAAAATGTATTTCGCATGAACAATCTTCGGAGCACTAACATCGAATTACTTACTGCAAACGTTGATTTCATTTCTTTTCCACCTACAAATGTTTTTGCTTGACATATGCTCCACAAGTTTTGGATGAAATCTAAGTACAGAAGAGAAAAAGAAAGATCCCTGAAAAAATTCACCGAGTTTTAAAGGATTGATGCAGAATAAAGTGTAAATGATAACAAATACTTGAAAAAATTTCAATAGCATTTTGTGTGGTTTGCTTTAAATCTGGCGGAATTAGGACACAAATGAAAACACTAATGTAAAGCGACGTTATTGTATTTGGCGTAAACTTAAATTTTAAATTAATTTCGTCATTATGCTAAACAAAAGCACGCAAACATATACACATACACACTCATATACACTCCTATACAGATACACAGACATATACATCACATACACACGTAGACACGGTCGCCTATATATACGTATATGTTTCTCTGTACATATATATATATATATATATATATATATATTGTTATATTTCGGAATGGTCATATTGCCAGTATCAAAATATGTGAACAAATAGGTTATTAGAAAAACAAACAGTTTGACTTAGTCTGATGTCTTTTGATGGTTAGAAAAACCACTATTATGCAATTCAAACAATGATAGACATAAACCAAGTCATAAATAAAAAATAAAAGATATTTTTAAAACATATAACTTCATCACAAAAAGTACAAAAATGAATAATCAATATAAAGTAAAAAAAAAAAAAATCATTGTTTGAATTGCTTAATAGTGGTTTTTCTCTAATTGATATATTATATATTTATATTGTGAAATTTGATTTAATACTAAATTGAATTTTTCCCTCTAAGTTTGGAGTTATACTCCCTAATATATATATATATATATATATATATATATATATATATATATAATATGAAGGAATATTTTTCCAAACTTACAGGAAAAAATTCAATTTAGAAACACTAAACCAAATTTCACAAAATATAATATATATATAAATTAGGAAAAAAACAACTTTATCAATTGAAAAAATAAATTATACCATCTAGAAAATTACGTATCATAGAAATATTAGATATAAGATTAAAACATATAACGATGATTAAGTAATGTGCAAAATAATAAAATGTATATATATATATTATATATATATATATATATATATATATATATTATATATATATATATCCTTTAAAATCCGATGCAGACGGTACAAAAATATCATTTCAGATGCAGCGATAGCATTTATTCCAAATTTCTATTTCCGTGTGTCTGGAAATTTATGGACTATGGAATCAAAAAACATTGTCATAACCTGGATTATTTTAACTACTGTGCCCAAAAAGGCCAATGGAAATGCACTTTATGGTCTATGTGAAATTCTACATTACAAGAAAACCTTACAAATCGTTGATTAGGAAGACGTAGATTTTGTTTATCACCACGTAAAACAATTCTGATTAACTTTCATTGTACAGAATATTCTCCACTTTAATGGATTCTGATAGTGAAGGCGCATGGTTCAGTGGTTAGAGCGTCGAGCCTACGATTGTGAGGTTGTGAGTTCGATTCCCGGACCGGGCTGCGTGTTGTGTTCTTGAGCAAGACACTTTATTTCACGTTGCTCCAGTTCACTCAGCTGTAGAAATGAGTTGCGACGTCACAGGTGCCAAGCTGTATCGGTCCCTTTGCCTTTCCCTTGGATAACATTGGTGGCATGGAGAGGAGAGGCCGGTATGCATGGGCGAATGCTGGTCTTCCATAAACAACCTTGCTCGGGCTTGTGCCTGGGAGAGTAACTTTCTAGGAGCAATCCTATGGTCATTTATGACCGAAGGGGGTCTCAGCTCAATGGATTCTGATATGGTACCCTTGCTACATCTTTCAATGTAGTAACGATTTTATTGCTGCTGGGCATAAAACTGTGCTAAATTTATCTGCTAGTGCACAATGTAGACCATCAGCTAACTGCTATCGATCAATGAAAACCAATTTGGACTGTGTTTCATTGAGCAGATTACAGGTTTCACTTTATGCTGTTTTTGAAAGCCCACACGTTGCTGGATACTCCGAGTAGTAACGGAGCGAATCACCAGCTAATGTCTTGCGAATAAATTAAATTTAATTGCTATGAATTGTCGCCCCAAATAGATGACAGCGCGTCAAAATCGGTGATTATACGCAAAAGCCAGAGAGAGAAACAGAGAGTGAGGGCGAGAGGGAGAGAGGGGGAGAGAGAGGGGGAGAGAGCGGTCGAGGGAGAGAGAGAGGGATAGAGATAGAAAGAAAGGAGAAGGAGAGAAAGCGAGAGAGAGAAAGACAGACAGATAAACAGACAGAGGAAGGTGAGATTGCTCATTATGGATTTACCGTGGTTGATAAGATCTGGTAGGGAAGTATCTGCCAAACCACAGACAGATAATCGTTTCCATCAGGAATGTTGGTTGTTGATCTGCGAGCTTCTGGTTTGGCCTTATGTGCAGGTTCGTGAAGATCCAAATACCTTGGAGACCCTGGTGTAGCTACCTTCCAAGAACCGTCCTTACTGAATGGTGGATGTCCAGCTTGAACCAAGCGGTAGACGTCCAGTGTGATATGAAATCTCCGCTTCATAGCAGTAACACCTAACATTACGTTGTACACCAATATAGTACACGGCGTAACTTATACTCAATCATTACTCTCTTTTACTCTTTTACTTGTTTCAGTCATTTGACTGCGGCCATGCTGGAGCACCGCCTTTAGTCGAACAACTCAACCCCGGGACTTATTCTTTTGTAAGCCCAGTACTTATTCTATCGGTCTCTTTTGCCGAACCGCTAAGTAACGGGGACATAAACACACCAGCATCGGTTGTCAAGCAATGGTAGGGGGAAAACCAGATACACAACACACACACACATATATATATATATAATACATATATATATATTATATATATATATATATATATATATATATATATAATATATACGACGGGCTTCTTTCAGTTTCCGTCTACCAAATCCACTCACAAGGCTTTGGTCGGCCCGAGGCTATAGTAGAAGACACTTGCCTAAGATGCCACGCAGTGGGACTGAACCCGGAACCATGTGGTTGGTAAACAAGCTACTTACCACACAGCCACTCCTGCGCCTATTAGCAAGTGAAAAAATAAAAAGAATGAACATTTCTCCTTTGTATACAGGATATATACGATATTAGAGCGCCAAAAAGGCTCCTGTACAAAAATTAGATATTATATTTAATGCGTAGAAGTATGGCAGTCGTCGGTCGCTATTCACTCTCTCTCTCAGCATTGAAGAGTCCGGCGACTTTCCTGAATATGGCTTCGTTTGCGTATAAAGATGATTTCTTCTAGCTAATGCTATGAGGTATTCGTTTGATGACACGAGGCGTGTGGTTTAATTTTGGCCTGGATCTAGTTGCAGTGCATTTTGTAACTGTTCGTAATACTTTAGTGAGATGTAGCCAAGACACTTACATATCAAACGAGTGCGGTCGCCGTGTATATCTCTCAAGCAATCACTTACTCGGAACCTAAGTTTGAAACTTCTCAAAACTTCCCCTGCATGTCTGCAACCATTGTATTGCATTAGATGCAATTATTACATTGCTATGTATTGGATATTCACTAGCATGAGAACTTCCGCAACGTTGTCACACACTGTACCCATTGATGTCCTATCATTTTAACATACCTGACCACTCCATTACCCATCTTTCGAGATCCATTTTTACACTCTAAAAGACGTCGCACTCCGAGGGGCATTAAGTACAATGCTTCATTTTCGCGTTCAGAACATTCACTTAAGTTTGAATGAACATTTCTCCTTCCGTTTCTAATTCCACAACCCAAATACACCATTTTTATGTTGAAAAGTTCTATAAACAAGTTTTAAAAATTTATATTTGAAATTTTATTTCTATTATTGTTTAATTGTTTGTTTATGTATATGCGAGTCTGATTAAAAAGTATCGGGACTGTTGTTATGATAACGGGCTAAAGTACGTCTGCCTGGCATAGATTGACCTTGAACTCTGTCGCGCATGCACAATGAGTTATAAATTTCTCGTTCACTTCCGTTGTTTACTGGGACACCACGTTAAAGGGATTTAGTCCAGTACTTATCTTTAAAGCTTGATATTATTCTATGGGAATGTTTTGCTAGGATACACAGACGGAA
>NC_042997.1:189560888-189570888 GCF_006345805.1 Octopus sinensis
GCCACTCCTGTGTCATTTAAAAAAAATATTCATCAGCCAAAAAAAAAAAATAGAAAGAAGGTTCTAAATCAGGAAATCCTCCGTGTATTGTGTTCTACTCTAGTCACAAGGCCCGACATTTTGGGGGAGGGGCCCAGTCGATTAGATCGACCCCAGTACACAACTGGTACTTAATTTATCGACCGCGAAAGGATGAAAGGCAAACTCGACCTCGGGTGAATTTGAATTCAGAACGTAAAGACAGACGATATGCCGCTAAGCATTTCGCCTGGCTTGCTAACGTTTCTTATTTCTTTATTGCCCATAAGGTGCTAAACACAGAGAGGACAAACAAGGACAGAAAAGGGATTAAGGCGATTACATCGACTCCAGTGCGTAACTGGTACTTAATTTATCGACCCTGAAAGGATGAAAGGCAAAGTCAACCTCGGGGGAATTTGAACTCAGAATGTAACGGCAGACGAAATACCTATTTCTTTATTACCCACAAGGGGCTAAACACATAGAAGACAAACAAGGACAGACATAGGTATTAAGTCGATTACATCGACCCCAGTGCGTAACTGGTACTTAATTTATCGAGCGCGAAAGGATGAAAGGCAAAGTCGACCTCGGGGGAATTTGAATTCAGAACGTAAAGACAGACGAAATACCTATTTCTTTATTACCCACAAGGGGCTAAACATAGAGGGGACAAACAAGGACAGACATAGGTATTAAGCCGATTACATCGACCCCAGTGCGTAACTGGTACTTAATTTATCGACCGCGAAAGGATGAAAGGCAAAGTCGACCTCGGCGGAATTTGAACTCAGAATCTTAGCGGCGGACGAAATATCACAAAGCATCTCGCCCGCCTTGCTAACGTTTCTGCCAGCTCACCGTCTTCTGTAAAGTAAATATCAATTAACGACTGGTATTTCAATCGGTTAGCAAACCACACAATACGATTATATAAAAGCAAATTCACCATCACCACTGTTACTAGCTTAGGACGCATATCGTATACTACAAGAACTAAAACGCTCCCTGAATACTGAATGCTTTGACATATTAATAACTCATAAAACAGAAATCGTGTATCAAATCTAGCCACAAACTCAGCGTTTGAACATATTACAAAAACGTCGAGATAAAACCTACTCGAGAATACAAAACCACGAGCCAACATACCACAAAACGTTCATCAAATTACTATTATAATATATAAATTCC
The DNA here is from genome assembly GCF_006345805.1 of Octopus sinensis. Taxonomy (NCBI): domain Eukaryota; kingdom Metazoa; phylum Mollusca; class Cephalopoda; order Octopoda; family Octopodidae; genus Octopus; species Octopus sinensis. Next base: position 189,562,104 of record NC_042997.1, read on the forward strand.
AATGCAAACATTAATGTTGTAGACTTCATGAATCAAACTGCTTCCAAGAAGTAAAACATTCTCCTCTCGTTTCGCCATACATTTACGACACCCTACAGTCGGTAGTTAGGTAGTCATCGCAACACACTACAGTATAGTACAGTGGTCCTCAAATGTAGTAATGGGGGTCCGTGAACTAAATTCAAAATATATATACACACACTTAAGGATAAGTATATTAAAAGGGGTCCGGTGGAAGACTCATTTAAATAAAAGGGTTTGGAACCATTGTATGTACTATACAATAAAAAAAAAACTAAGAAAAACAGTGACAACTATACAGTTCTGAAGAGAGTATCACGAAAAAACAAGAGTATCACAAAAAAAAAATCAAGAGAAAACTTCACTAACGGGAAAATATAAACTCGATTTTAGCGCACTGGTTCAACGCACACAAAATTACTTACGAAAACTGCTGGACATGACCATCGCATAAGTTTTAAATCTTACATTGAAAAGGAGACTCACAATCTCCCTCATCTGGTATCTTATGATGTATGTGACCTCGTGTGTGCCGTTGGCGATTTTTTTCCTCTGTCTTCCCTTCTCTGGATCTTTCCTTCTCCTATGTTTCCGACGAAGAGCTCCGCTCGAAACGTTAAACCCTCCTTCTTTCCTTCTTTCCTGAGCGTCCAATAATACTATATTTGTTCCACGTCTCGCGTTGTGTTTTTTGTGCTTTCTTGTTTGGATTAACTTTATATATATATATATATATATTATATATATATATATATATATATATATATATATATATATATTGTGTGTGTGTGTGTGTGTGTGTGTGTTGTGTGTGTGAGTGTGTGTGTGTGTGTGTGTGTAGTGTTGTGTGTGTATATAATATATATATATATATGTATGTAGTATATATATATATGTGTGTGTGGTATGTATATATAATATGTGTGTTGTATGTATATATATTATATATTATATATATATATATGTATGTATGTATGTATGTATGTATGTATGTACGTATGTATTATATATATTATATAGTAGTGAGAATTTATAAAAAAAAAACAAAAGACGAAGACGGGTGTGTAAACAACAAACAGATGTATTAGTTTAACGCTCGGGAAGTGAGAAAGTCTTTTACGTTTCGAGCCTACGCTCCTCGACAGAAAGGAATACAGAAATAAACAGGGAGAGAAAATAGTGGTTAGCGATCTATCATGGCGAATGCCGGACAGAGGGGTCACACAGGAGAGCTAGGAAGAAAGGGGAGATAATAATCTAGTAGTGATCCCATATACGTATATATGTATACACATATACATATACATACATACATACATATAGTCATGCATACATATACATACATACATACATACATACATACATGCATACATACATACATACATACATACATACATACATACATACATACATACATACATACATACATACATACATACATACATACATATATTCCTGGTTTTAAGAGTATCGCCTCGCTGGAGGCTCAGACTTCCGAGTTCTTTTATAGAGCTTAGAAAAGCTGAAGGATCGCTGCAATAAGTGTGTGAATATGCTTAATAAAATCATGTTTAAATGATCCTCCTGTATTTTCTTTTACCCAAAGTATATATATATAAGTAAGCAGACATTAAAATTGGTAATAAAATTCATATTCCTTTTTCAAATTTATTGAAACAATTATACATGTTCTTTATTATATGGGAAAATGAAAGTAAATCTTTATATTTTAATGTAAACATCGGTGGCGTCAACCAGTTTCTTCAAACGACCAGGGATGGAATGAACAACCTTTTGAAGGATGTTATCTGGGATATTATTGAGAACCTCCTGAATCCGTGTCTCCAAGTCATTTCATTTAGCGACCTCAAAGTTGTGCTTAAATGATTTAGAAATATATGCATCGAAAAGAAAAACTTTAACGCCTGGAAGAGATATGGTAGTTAGTTAATTTTGAAGGATGAATTTAAGGGATTTAACTCTTAGATGCTTAAAAATTTAAATATCATGTTAGTTATTTTGGTGCAAGGTTGGGAAAATGTGAGGGAAAAATGAAGAGTTGAGAATTTGTCATGTAGTGAGATGTGTTCATAAAACCAAATAAAAAATTATTGTAAGGATATTTATTCAATATAATTATATATACTGATAATATGTTTACGAGGAAATAAAAGTAGTAAACAACGTGAGGCAGTTTCTGAGGATTTGCAAAGCAATTCGGGATAAATTTATTAATATTTGCAGCGTCGAAGGTGTTTATAAGCCATTTAAGAAACACACAAAAACCGTTAGATTCACTCCAGCATTTAAATTTAATTTGCCAGAATATTTTCGTAGCTTTAAGACCGCGACCTGTTCACTGACAAAATTCTGTGCTGCATCTCTTTATTAATATCAAAAAATAGAAATAATTTTTTTTAAGATAGGGAATTAATGTTTAATGTGGGGGATATTTGAAATGTTTGTAATTATCTTTAACTGATTTACCTCTGCCAACATACATATACACATATAAATACTCTTCTACGCATGCCTATACACTTGCGCCCAGACATCCATAAACACACACACACAGTCACGCACGCACGCACACACATTGATAGATAGATATGTGAATGTATTTATGTACATATATTCTTTTCTACTCTAGGCACAAGGCCCGAAACTTTTGGGAGAAAATTAAGTCGATTAGATCGACCCCAGTACGCAACTGGTACTCAATTTATCGACCCCAAAAGGATGAAAGGCAAAGTCAACCTCGGCGGAATTTGAACTCAGAATATAATGACAGACGAAATACTACTAAACATTTCGCCCGGTATGCTAACGTTTCTGCTAGCTCGCCGCCTTATTTATGTACATAAGACATAACTAGAAGCGCATAACGCATTCACATCCACCGACAAAAGCATGTATATACATACATACACAACCACATATACATGTTTATAAATGTAAACATAGATAAATGTATGCATATAATACATGCTATACAAATACGTGTATATATATGTGTGCATACGTGTGTGTTTGTGTGCGTGTAATTATATATACACACCAGCACACATGTACCGGTTTCGTTGACATCACAAAATGAATAAATTTATTATTCCTTTCTAAATTAGTATAAAGAGGTTTTATTATTAGATTTTTATGTTTTCACTTGCTTTCACGGACAAACTTTAATAAATTACGATCTCATGTGTTTATCTCTTCTTTAAATGTGCCGAAGCAACAGTTTGAGACTTCTACCAAAAATATTACTATTCCCAAAAGGCAAAACTACCTGAACAGTTGAAAGTAGAGAACAGATAACTTCGTCAAAAGATTAAGGTAGCGAACTTTCTTTTTATAGACAATTGAAAACAACAGCAAATTTAAGAATAAATTTAACTTTAATAGATGATGGTTTCAAAGATATATTCTCGTACTTTTTATAGAGAATATTTTCATAATAATCAAAAACATCAACGTTAGAAAGTACACAAAGATATTTCAAGATAATTTTAAAGCGAAACTACAAAATTAAAAAATGACAACAAGATCTTTGTACAATCTAGTTATACCAGAGTCAATTCGAAATTGTTAACCCTAACCAACATACCACGGATTTCTGTCTAATTAAGTTTCAACCGAACACCTTAATTCAGGGCATCAACATCAAAAGACAAACAATTACCATTGTACTTAGAATTGATGAGAGAAAGGAATCCATCACATTTCAAAATCCTTACTTTACACTTAATAACCACAATAATAACTTTGAAACTTTGAAATAATAATAAAAATCCCCCAAATGGATACCGGCGTTATTGGTAAATACATTCTAGCTAAAATTATACCCTAACTGGAAGCTGTCTCACACTATGATGATGGAATTACGTCCAAGCTTTATACAATGGTTTTTATTTGTCACCAAATGCCAACACAAATATATCGTGTATCTGGTAATGATTCTGACAAATATTTCACCCGGACTATACAAGATCTAGGGAATCACTTCGAAACTTTTCAAATTTACATCTCACCAAACACATCAAGACACCCTGCCACTAAAAGAGAAATAATGACTCTTCGTTATCCAAATTTATGCGAAAAAAGGAAGGCTAAAATATCTATCATTATTTTAAGTGGCATTTTTACTAATCGGTCAAATTATTTTGGAGTAATTTAAAATCAAGTAACCTAAACGCCGTTGAGGACTAGGAAATATTTGCCAAAACCACTGCATTCCAAGAGATACTCTGAACTTATATCTTGCAAAGAAAAATATTTAAAAAATTTCTGTTATGTAAAACACACACATTAATTCCAAATATACTCTGAACATTGCCAAATATTCGAATATTTGCAATAATAATAATAATAATAATAATAATAATAATAATAATAATAATACCCTGATGCAGTACCAGACAGTGGCACTCATGGCTTCTGATCTTAACTGATTGGAAGTGTTATCATGTACGTTGTTTTGTCTTGGTATAAAAGATGGGCTTTAGCAAATATTCTGCTCAATACCACAGATTTGCTTGTCAGTTGTTTGACCTTAACCAGTTGACCATGTCCCTTAGTGGCTGACGATATGTGCATCTCTGACCACGAGTAGAAGTAGCGGGGGAGCATCATAACCATGTATTGAGAGGGATTCTTTGGGGTCTGAATAATTCACCTCTGGAAACATGGGTGTTTCGTTCAACATCCTTAAAAACCTTTATTTAGGGACCTTTTGAGTGGGATGGGTTACTCGACCAGAAGAAAATTCTAACTGGGCCCTACCTGCAAGGTCATGTACTGTTTATCTTGATATGAGATCACCATGTCGCGCACATATGGTTGTGATGCGTATGCCTAGTGTACCCTTATCAGACGGGTAGTCATGATGGGTATACTGGGCTTCGTATATTTTACCCCAGTCACTTTGTTGGCATGCACTGCTCTCTCACTCAATAATAATAATAATAATAATAATAATAATAATAATAATAATATAATAATAATAATAATAATAAAATAATAATAATAATAATAATAATAATAATGCTTCTAATATTTAGCCACCATCCATTCGCACCTTTCAAGTACAAAACTGTTTTACCTATCCTCAGCCAGCTTCTTCCACAACAAAACCCTACAATTTTGTATCCACATTCCTACTGATTTATATACAAGCCTGTTTTCTACCAAATGTAAGTATACAGGCATTTAATCCTTATATATTAACATATGATTCTACATTTATGTTTATTTTTCTGTGTATATATATATATGGTTTGTGCATCTTTCTATACTAAAACAGTGAAGCATCAAACTGAAGGAACATTCAGTAACTTTTAGTGGCGTATCATGTTTGATCTGTTTTTATTAAAAAAAAAAAGGTTAACATAGGCGTAGGAGTGGCTGTGCGGTAAGTAGCTTGCTTACCAACCACATAGTTCCGGGTTCAGTCCCACTGCGTGGCACCTTGGGCAAGTTTCTTCTACTATAGCCTCGGACCGACCAAAGCCTTCTGAATGGATTTGGTAGACGGAAACTGAAATTAGCCCGTTGTATATATATGTGTGTGTGTGTGTGTGTGTATATATATATATATATATATAAATTTATATATAGAGATATATATATATTATGTATGTGTGTGTGTGTATGCTTGTGTGTCTGTGTTTGTCCCCCCCCCCAACATCGCTTGACAATCGATGCTGGTGTGTTTACGTCCCCGTAACTTAGCGGTTCGGCAAAAGAGAACAATAGAATAAGTACTAGGCTTACAAAGAATAAGTCCTCTGGTCGATTTGCTCGACTAAAGGCGGTGCTCCAGCATGGCCACACTCAAATGACTGAAACAAGTAAAAGAGTATTTATTTTGATGTTTCGGCTTAATAGCCGTCATCAGACTGTAATGTATTCACCTTCTCCAAGCATTATCTATACTTTTGGGGAAGTTCATTTTGTGTTGGAAAGAGTGTGGGTTCAACGTAGATGTGAAGTAGTAGTGTATTTTGTGGATCTGAAAGAAAAATGTAATTGATAATTTAATCGGTTGTAGACGGAAGAAAAGAGTTTGTAAGTAAAAAGAAATGGTAGAATAAGGTGTGACAGTGAATAGAAAAAGGTAAGGCAAAAGCAAACGTTTTGAGGAAGTGGGTAGCGAGGAAAAAAAGAAGACACAGACATTTTCTTGGTTAGACAATAAAAGCTACGTTGAAGAAAGTTGGATGCATGTGCAGAATCATTTGCGTGTTAGTGCGAAAATATCACTCCATACACATACATATTTGAGACTAAGTTTACATCTATTTCCACATTCACAAATTTGATTAGGTGCACACAAATATATGCGCATATACATGCGCACCCATACATTCATCTCTCTGTATTCATATACATATATATATATATATATAATATATATATATATATATATATATATATATATATTTAAAAAAGGAGATGTGGAACACGAGTTGTGATATATAAAAAAAGGAAATGAAGAAAATGCTGACAAAATATTTTAAGTAAATTTACTTAATTTACTTAAATTATTTTGTCAGCATTTTCTTCATTTCCTTTATATATATATATATATATATATATATATATATATATATATATATATATATATATATATATATATATATATATTCATATACTCGCACACGATCATGATATACATGATTGCAAACACGCAAGAATAACTGTTCAACGTTAAACGCTTATAAATACCAAAATACCGAGACACTCAATATCAATGTAAATATTACTTTCAATGTAAATATAAAAGTTGTAACTGTCACGACTCAAACTGTTGTGTCGGTCACTATACATTTACAACAGGGAGTAACTGCACTTCAATATAATGCAGTATACAAAAAAAAAAAAAGAAGAATTAAAAGCATACTTTTTTAAAAAATTGGAAAGAATGAATTTGGAAAATTTACTAATACCAAAATATGAAATTGAATGAAATACAAATGACATCACACGAAAAAGTTTCTCATAATATGAAATATTCGAGGATTTACCTGTAATTTCATCCGTTCTAAAATTACTGCAGAACACTAGATGCATGCTATTAAAACAATTGAATTTAAGACTGTGAAGGTCTCGAAATGTCTTTCTTATGAATTTTGGAACGTTAGTATTCCAACATAAAAATAAACCGCTATTAATATGAATAAATATGAAAAATTCAGAAGGAAAAATCATCAAAATTGGACATAGGCAATTGAGACAGTATTTGATTAAAATAGCCATCTACACATCATACTTACTGTAAATACACACTATATTCAGGACAAATACTGCAGTAATTGGCTCATTGTCAGTGTGCATACATTTGGTATGATACATGTCTTTTATTTTTTACTTGTTTCAGTCATTAGACTGCGGCCATGCTGGGGCACCGGGTTGAAAAATTTTAGTCGAATGAGACGACCCTAATACTTAGCTTCCTTTTTAAGCCTGGTACACTTTCTATCGTTTATATCTACCAAACCGCTAGGTTACGGGGACGTAAACACACCAACACTACTTGTCAAGCGATGGTGAGTTGGACAAATACAGATGCAAACACACACACACACACACACACTCACACACACACTCACACATACATACATACACACATACATACATACATACATACATACATACATACATCAAGATAAAAGCCAGAGTAACTCGTCTATCAACAGTGAGCTTACATTAAGTGTGCTACATAGGTGGCTACTAAACTAATCATGTTTAGAAGGAGTGGAACGTTGGGCAAATTCTTCTACTATAGCCTCCAGCCGACCAAAGCCTTGTGAGTTAATTGGTAGACGGAAAATGAAAGAAGCCACTTCGTATATATATATATATATATATATATAATATATATATATATATGTATGTATGCATGTATGTATGTATGCATCTATGTGAGTATATATGTATATGTTTGTGTGTCTGTGTTGGTACCCCACCTCAACATCGCTTGACAACCGATTCTAGTGTGTTTACGTCCCCGTAACTTAGCGGTTCGGTAAAAGAGACCGATAGATTAAGACATAAGCTTACAAAGAATAAAAGAAAAAAAGAATATATGAGCATGTCAAGACATGCAACTATATGCATGAGAATACGTAATAAACAAAAACATAACATCTGCAAATACATACATAAATACCATACATACATACATACATTACATAAATATATACATACATACATACATACATACATACATACAATATACATACCTAATTACATACATACATACATACCATATAATACATACATATACATAACATACATACATTACATACACTACATAAAACATACATACATACATACATATATACATACATAAATTAGAAAAGCATATTATAACATGTAGGCTTAATGCGCATATTCACATGGAATAGAAAATAGAGAATAATGAACAAAGAATACAAAATAAACGACAGGGATTATATAATAGCGTTATCTTGACAGGTGCTTCAAGTGAACCATAGCTCATCCCCAACTTCCACACACACACACACATATGTACGTATATATATGTGTGTGTGTATGTATATATCTATATCTATCTATATATCTATATATGTTTTATTCATGTATGTATAACTATATGTATGAGTATATACATACTTACATGTATATATACACTACACTCACTAGTGCTTCGGAAACTGTTATTTTACCGAGTTGTATGTATTTATCACCAGATAAGACACATCTGCCGAATGCTCCTGAACAAATTGATAAGTGGCCCACCCGT
>NC_042997.1:189575888-189605888 GCF_006345805.1 Octopus sinensis
TTATCTTCAAGTTATCTTCAGGTTTTTGTTGCTATATATCTCATATTTGACACTGTAATCCACTATCTCAAATAATTTGGTATCTTTTTCTCATTACTTTTGTATATTTATATATTTCTCTATTTAAATAACGTAATTATTGTTGAAATTCTCCGGAAACTAGTGCTAAGACGTTTCACTCTTATTTATCCTAGAACACACCACACACCACACACACACACACACAGATGTATGTGGATATACTATTTTACTCTTTACTCTTTTACTTGTTTCAGTCATTCGACTGCGGCCATGCTGGAGCACCGCCTTTAGTCGAGCAACTCGACCCCAGGACTTATTCTTTGTAAGCCCAGTACTTATTCTATCGGTCTCTTTTGCCGAACCGCTAAGTGACGGGGACGTAAACACACCAGCATCGGTTGTCAAGCAATGCTAGGGGGGACAAACACAGACACACAAACACACACATACATATACATATATATACATATATACGACGGGCTTCTTTTCAATTTCCGTCTACCAAATCCACTCACAAGGCATTGGTCGGCCCGGGGCTATAGCAGAAGACACTTGCCCAAGATGCCACGCAGTGGGACTGAACCCGGAACCATGTGGTTGGTTATATCATTATATAATAACTTTTTGTCTGGTTTTACAAACAGAGCCAGTACATGTTTTGTCGCCTAAATTTTTCCCGTTCTTATTTCACTTTACCCTTCCGCTAAATGAAGAAACAAAAAAGAAAAAGGAAAAAAAAAACCTCTTAGGGTTGTCTAAGTATCTAAGAGTTACCTCCCTTACTTAAATCTGCTCTTCAAAATTAACTACAATTAACCATCCGTTAATCTTGACAACTTGATGTGCGTGTTTGTGTATGTATATGTGTGTATGTATGTATTTATGTAAGTATGCATGCATGTATGCATGCGCATAATACATACATACATACATACATATATACATACATTACACACGCACACGCACACAACGCACAAAACACACACATACACACATTATCTGTTACTCGTTTCAGTCACTGGACTGCAGCTATGCTGAGGCCCCGTCTTGAAGAATTATTAGTCGAGTGGCTCGCTTCCAGAACATTAACAGTAAATCTTCTTACTTATTCTATCGGTCTTTCGCTGAACTGCTAAGTTACGGGCTGTGAATACAGGGTGTCCCAAAAGTAACTGATTAGTTTCAATTTTTAATAACTTCATTAACTTTACAAATAAATGCATGAAATTTTGTTACAAATGGACATAATGGAAATTAATATATGTGAGTCAAATTTTGCAACAACACTACATCACACATAAAAAATGACGTCACTCAAATAGCTGCCATTTTCTGCTTCGCCCGCCCGTATTCTTTCCAAAACTTGCACCATAACACCCTCAAGAGTTTCAGACTGCACTTCACTGATTTCTCTATTGATGTTCCCCTTCCGTTGCACCAGGGTTCCTGTTTGTTGACGTAAACCCTCTCTTTCAGGAATCTTCACAAGAAAAATCCGGGCTAGTCAAGTCTGGAGTATGTGAAAGCCATTCAAAGCAGACCTCACCCATGGTTCCAGCAAAATGGGGCAACTGCTCATACTGCGAAAGAAACAATGCAGTTGCTATGGCAGTGCTTTGGGGAGAGAATAATCTCCTGTTACAGCAATGTCAATTGGCCTTCACGTTCCCCAGTCTTGACTAGCCCGGATTTTTTCTTGTGGAGATAGCTGAAAGAGAGGGTTTACATAAACAAACCGGAGATTCTAGTGCAACTAAAGGAGAACATCAATAAAGAAATCAGAGAAGTGCAGTCTGAAACTCTTGAGGGTGTTATGGTGCAAGTTTTGGAAAGAATACGGGCATGCGAAGCAGAAAATGGCAGCTATTTGAGTGATGTCATTTTTTATGCGTGATGTAGTGGTGTTGCAAATTTTGACTGATGCATATTAATTTCCATTATGTCCTTTATATTGTATCAAAATTTCATGCATTTCATGCATATATATATATATATATATATATATATACTCATTCAGAATCAGGTGAACGGCTTATATTACGATCCTCTTACTTCAACATAACTCCACCTCATTTTTTTTCTTCTGACTACCCGCCATTATTTTATATTCTAGTGCCTGCTTAATTATTATAATTTATTTATATATGTTTCTAAATATGTTAACCAATACTTTGAGAAGCATTCTAAATAATGCAACAGAATTCATCATCACAATAAACTATGTTATTTTACACTATTAATTTAGTATTTAGTGTTAAAAGTCTCCCCAAAATGCAAAAATTACATTTAACTGTTTGTAAATGATTGCATAGAAAATGTAGCACCAACATGAATGCCAAACGAAGAACAGTGTTCAACGAGAAGGAAAAAGAAAAAAGTGGGATAAGTCAGTAATTATAGGCCTATTACATGCTTACCATTGCTCTAGAAATTTCTAACAGGTCTCTGATAAAATGTACAGGATTTTGGAGAAAGTAAAACTGTTACCAGAAAAGCAAAAGGGCTGCAGAAGGAAAGCAAAGGGTACTGCAAATGTATTGTTTGTTGATAGAACGATACTAAGGGAAATGCAAATAAAAAGGGTGATAATAGTTGTTGGTTGGATAAGTTACAAGGAAGGATACAGTAATGAGTGGTCTTATTGGTTTTTGGAGTGTCTGAGGAGCAACAAGACCCACGAGAGGATTAATAGTTTCTGGTGAGACTGAGGGAAGCCGAACTCAAATGTGGAAGGGAAATATTAGAAAATGTGAAAACCCAGAGACAAGTATTTAAGGGAAACTCAAGATTGTGTTGATTCTTTTGGCCAGCGTCATAAAAAAAATTCAGATGTGCTTATGGGCTTGCTAAGAAAAAGGGGGAAATATCATGCTATATAAATGGATGAGGCGAGCTGGCAGAAACGTTTGCACGCCGGGCGAAATGCGTAGCCGTATTTCGTCTGCCGTTACGTTCTGAGTTCAAATTCCACCGAGGTCGACTTTGCCTTTCATCTTTTCGGGGTCGATAAATTAAGTACCAGTTACGTACTGGGATCGATATAATCGACTTAATCCGTTTGTCTATCCTTGTTTGTCCCCTCTGTGTTTAGCCCCTTGTGGGCTGTAAAGAAATATCTATATATATGGATGACATTAAATTATGCATCAAATATGAAAGAGAAAACCTGAATTGTTTTGTTGTGACAGTAAGAATATTTAGCAATATTCAGCTTGGGACGAATAAGTGTATAGTATAATTATGAAGGTGGAGGCACATGGCCTAGTGGTTAGAGCAGCGGACTCGCGGTCGAGGGATCGCGGGTTCGAATCTCAGACCGGGCGATGTGCGTGTTTATGACCGAAACATCTAAGCTCCACGCGGATCCGGCGGAAGGTAATGGCGAACTTCTGCTGGCTCTTTCGCCACAACTTTCTCATACCCTTTCCTCCAGCATCTTGCAGCGAACCTGCGACGGACCGGCGTCCCGTCCAGGTGGGGAACCTATACGCCAAGGAATACCGGCCCTTATGAGCCAGGCATGGCTCAAGAAGGAACAAACAACAACAACAATATAATTATGAAGAGAAGTCGAATGAATAAATCTGATATGTTGAAGATACTACAAGATATCAGGTCACGGAAAGGAAAAGAGAGATATAAGTATCCTCATCCATGATACGTGTATAATGTGTTGTGAAATTGGTTTTGCGTTGGGTTGGTCTATAATGCATCTGTTCGGAGTGCTTTCTTCACCTATTTTGAATACTATGCCTGTGATTCCGTGCATTCTGTCGATCGACGGAAGAGATATGCCTTTACATACGAGCAAGAACTATCTGCAATCGCTTTTTATGGACATGAGAAGTACAATATCTTTTGACTTTCGAGATACTTAAATGTTAACTTTTCTGTCTCGCTGTTCGCTTTAACAGCTAAGGTAGGAATACTCATTTCTTTATCGCATAGTTAAGCAACTGCTTTTCCTACCAGCGAATTCATGTTTGGAGGGTGCCTTTAGGGAAGAAGAGCGAGAATTGTACTGCAAGGGCCGAAATTGTCCTGTTTATCACTCAAGTAATTTCTCTCGTTCATTCTTTTGCTTGGGAGTATACCTTTTGTTTTTTGTGTTTTTACTGTGAATTGTATCGTTTAAATTGTTCAAAATAAAGTTGTTGCTGTCAGTCGAAAAACTTTATATAATTTTCTTGAGAAATACGTGTAATCTTCTGGGTCGGACTAGATAAGAGTTGGTGGGAAGAGGTCGCGAGTAGGGTGTTGACACTCGCTGAGAAAGTTGGTTGGAAATGGTATGCTTGTCTGCAAAGTACTGTATAGTTATTGCTATAGCTTGGTTATTCTTCTCAACCTTTCACCTGTTCTTTTTTGGACATTGAAACATTACGTAATTTTCTATCAGCAATTAGTGATGGCATCTCACTTTTCGTTATCAAGCATTTCCTCTTGAATTACTTTCTGCTTGTATGATACAAAATTTCGTAATTTGTGAAACATGGAACTATGAAACTGAGTAACATCATAAAAATAAAGATAGTTTTCGTTTATTTATTACCTATTTGAAAATTCTTCTGCAATATTTAAATTGAAATAAAGAAGAAACATATATAAACTAAAGACTTTGTGATATCATTTGTATGATATATAATTTGTGATTAAATCACTGAATTTTTTTAATTATTTCTCGTAATATTTCTTTTTCTTAATCTACATAAATACACAATTACAGACAGTGTCAGTCTTTGCAAAGAACAAGATGTTAGGAAAAAATTCGGTGGATTCTTGCCAAAGATTTATCACGTCAATTAATCGTACGCAATGGCCTCTTCTTTTGCATTCTTCAGTAATGGTCTGTCGAAAACCTATTCTATACATCTTCTTTATCCTATTTAAGGCTTTCATATTTCTGCGGTTCTGACTACTTCTTCATCAATAAACTTCAGTTTATATAATACAAATCCTTTTCCCGGTTACCAAATATCATCTGCATACGCCTCCATTTAAATGATGATAAATGTTCCAAATACGTTTTTTCTTCCGTTCTGTATGATAATCGTCAAAGGATCATACGATCTTTACTTGGTATAACGAATGCTCTTCATTGATATTTACCTTCAAAGCCAAATTTCCTACAAGCGCAGATAGATTGCTACAATTGTAAAAATTTAGAAACTTTGAGAGGCGAGAAATAAATCGTTTTTAAAGATGGAACTCGAAGTTGATAAAGTTACGAATAATAGCGTGTAGAATATAGAAATTTTCCCTTGCATGGAAAACAGCGAAAGCTGCCCCTAAGAATCTAACCCGTATCTTCTGTAGATATGACAGACATTCTACCAGTGTACCAATGCAGTCCTTAAAATTTTCTCATCCATTTAGAAGTTTCGTTTTTACCAGTGTCTAAAATGGACTAAAAAAAAAATTCCAAAGGTTGCTTTGGTATTCTGGTAGAGCGTATGTTATGTCTATAGAACATGTTATAGTCCCAGACGCAACTTTCAATTTTTTTCCATCCAAGGGATTGTTTTAAACCAATGTTTTACACGTTATTATATATAGCTGTACCTACTTCAAGCGATATATAAACATAGATATGTATGTATGTAGGTATGTATGTATGCATGAATGTATGTATTTATGTATGTACATACAAGCATACACACACATATATGTGTGCATGCGTGTGTGTTTGTGTGTGTATGTGTGTGTGTGTGTAAACATAACATATATATATAAATATATATATATATATATATATATATATATATATATATATATATATATATATATATATGTATGTATGTATGTATTCTGAGTAACAAATAATTTAGTTCTGAAAATGAAACGTTTTATCTAAAACGAATCCGTCAGTCCAACCACCCATCTTTATAGCCCAATATTCAGGTAAATCTTTTAAGGGCAGACTCCTCTGACACAGCCTTCTGAAGTTTGGATGAAAAACGACCGTCTAAAAATGTCCCCAGATCCCCTAGCGAAACAAACCGAGGCTATGGATATTATCCAATCATTTTGATCACGGTCTACCTCTAGTTCTTCCGCCGGTTGGCCTTACCTGTAAAATCTGTCCAGCGATTGTTTCCTCAAACTTTCTAATCACATACCTGTAGAATCGAACTGTGACCGCTTAATGCGAAAAATTAGTGTCTTAAATGAAAAATATTATCCGATCTCAAAGCTACATATTCAATCGAATAATGTTATTCAAGCGACCCTTCTGGGGAACGTCGCTTCAGTTTCTTATATTCACAACCGTGCTCTTTCGGTAATGGCAGGGAAGAAACTTGAATTGAAGAAAGTATCCTTGGTTTTATCACCAACTTCCCTTCTGATGTGATGACCGACGACGAAGACTGGTGCGTTGTAGCTATGCTAACAATACTTGCTTCTAATTCAGCCGACTGTTTTCCATCAATGATAAAAATGACCCCGGAGTGAGTACCCGTCTTACAAATAGACTCTATTCTGGTTGTATCTACTTGTTGATTCTACCACTATAAAATAGCTTTACTTCAAATTATTGTCTTGCTTTCTACGTAGTTCAAATTATATTTTGGTTCTAATATTCACATCAGTGCTCTGGACAAATTATTCCAACGAACTGCTTCCAAGGTACAAAGTTCCTATTTTAAATCCCAAAGAAGCTGGGTTTTTTTTAGTATTATACGCATCAGCCAAAAATTCTCACTACATTCAATTATCTAAATCTCGTTATCTAAATTAAAACCAACATTATTCTTTTCACATATGAACTTCCCAATTAATGAGCTTTAATACTTCAAGCGCCATTAACTGCGTCTTAGTAGTTTGTTAACTTTCCGCAGGTCTTTATAGTCTGTGAAAACAGTAATTCCTTACCTCAAAAAACATGCAAAGAATGAAACGCGAAATTCTTCTCCCATAATCTGTAGTATCATACAAAATGAATAACATTCCAGTGCTATATCTTATTAAGATTCCGGTCTAATTGTTTAGATCTGCTGCGTTCACGTCTCAAAGATACCAGCAGACAATCAGGAATGTTATCCAATGATAAAAAGGAAAATATAAACTTAAGATTATTATTCTACCTTCCTCAACGCATGATTGCTTTCCGCTTTATAAAAAGTACATACAACACACGAGGAATGTGCAGCTTCTAAGAAATCTCTTTGTGAGCATCGGTTTCATATAAGAATTGCAAAGTATGAGCCGTTTCCCTTAAGTGATTAACTGCTTCCTGTATTCCCCCTTTTACTTCCTAAATGATGAATGATATATACCCATTTCTTTACTGCCCACAAGGGGCTACACACAGAGGGGACAAGCAAGGACAGACAAACGGCTTAAGTCGATTATATTGACCCCAGTGCGTAACTGGTACTTATTTAATCGACCCCGAAAGGATGAAAGGCAAAGTCGACCTCGGCAGAATTTGAACTCAGAACGTAGCGGTAGACAAAATACCTATTTCTTTACTACCCACAAGGAGCTAAACACAGAGAGGGGACAAACAAGGACAGACAAACGGATTAAGTCGATTACATCGACCCCAGTGCGTAACTGGTACTTATTTAATCGACCCCGAAAGGATGAAAGGCAAAGTCACCCCGGAAGAATTTGAACTCAGAACGTAACAGCAGACGAAATACCGCTAAGCATTTCGCCCGGCGCGTTAACAATTCTGCCAGTTCCCCGTCTTAAATATACCGACTTTGATTAAAGTACTAAAAATTGACTCTTTACACTATAAGATTTTTTATGCTCACTTATTTTCCTATTTTGATATCCTCCTACATATTTACTGGGTTCTTATATTTCATAAATATTGAGTTCTAATATAGACTCTAGATTACAAATTCGGGAGAGAGTATGTACAATTAAATTACAGTACTGGGCTGATATTTTATTCATGTTAACACAATCTATGTGTGAATTTCTGAGATGAGGACTGATCATCATTAAACACTGATATGTTCAGACTAATGTCCTCACCTTGGTTGCTATCGTCACAACATTTCAGGCCCCTGTACCCATCAACCTTCTTCATATGTCTGTTGTATTCTCTAACGTTCTCAGGATGTCGAACCGAACCCTTTACTAAATCCACCTGTGTATATTATTATTCTTATTTCTTTACTACCCACAAAGAGCTAAACACAGAGAGGACAAACAAGGACAGACAAAGGGATTAAATCGATTACATCGACCCCAGTGCGTAACTAGTACTTAATTTATCGATCCCGAAAGGATGAAAGACAAAGTCGACCTCGGCGGAATTTGAACTCAGAACGTAACGGCAGACGAAATATCGCTCGGAATTTCGCCCGGCATGCTAACGTTACTGCCAGCTAGCCGCCTTGCTCATACCAAGGATGTATTCTCATGTTACTTACTCTCCTAATTGTGATATTATTTGCACGCAAAACTTGAAGCAGAGTATATACTTTTTTGACTGATCTAGGGATTGAACTCACTGCCACTAACTAAACCAACACCCTTAATACTTTATCGATATGTATATTATTTTATTCTTTTATTGGTTTCAGTCATTTGACTGACTGCGACAATGCTAGAGCACCACCTTATTTTCATGGATAGATATCCGCTGTTTAGAAATTATTTTAACGATCTTGGCTGGCTTTATGAAAGAAGACACTTGCCCAAGGTGCCACGCAATGTGACTGAACCCGGTACCATATGGTTGGGAAGCAAGCTTCTTACAACACAGCTACGCTATTGTTCCGCAGTGCACTTGGGAATTTGGAATTCAGGGCTTTTAGTATATAGCCGTGGATTCAAATGTTCTTTTTAATTAAAGGTCGTGGTTTCGATTCCAGGACTGGGCGGTGCGTTGGGTTCATTTCACGTTGCTCCTATTCACTCAGCTATAAAAAAGAGTAACACTGCGACGGACTAGCGTCCCATTCAGGAGTTGGGTGGAATGTTATGATCTTGATCATTTATACACCATGGAAATTGGTCCATGGGCAGCAGGATAGGGATGGTGTTGAGTGGAAGGTAGAGAGCCTTTTTTTTTTATAAACTTAAACTCTTCAAAGATGTTATCTTCGAGGTTAGGTGGTCGAACAGGTACATTGTCTAGGAAGTGAGGGGCTTGCTGGGGTAGGTTATATTCCTAGAGATATTTGTTAACGTCAGGACCAAAGAACAAAATTCCTCCACTCCACAGACAACTGTCCGGTGACCCACGCCCACGGGTTTGCCCTCTACACAACCTGTAATTTTCTTTCAGAATCTTATGTGACTTAAAGCAGCGGTTTAATCTTGCAGTCGACGTTCGCAATAGCACACAGTGCAAGGGTTAGCCTACTCTCCATGGGTTTGTGGCCTGACATCCTCTTCTCCTCTGGCGATATATAAGTCCTTCTTGGCATCTTCTTCCAAATAAATCCCGTCTCGTCACAGTTGAAGACTTGCTGGGGGACGTATTCTTTGGCTACTATGGTTTTGAAGTAATTTTCAGCTGTCTTCATATCCGCGTTCGCTGCCTCACCATGTCTGACAACGTAGTGAATGTCGGTCCTCTTAAAATTCTGGAACCATCCCCAACTGGCTTTAAACGACTCGCCCGATGCCTCATCCGTACAAGTGCCTGGGGTCTGCTGCAGTTAACCAGCGTAAATAGCTCGTGTTTTCTCACAGATTATAGCCTCTGTCACAGTCTCTTCAACGAACTGCTTCTCTGTCAGCCACAGAGACCTCCCCATATTTTCATGGATAGATATCCGCTGTTTAGAAATTATTTCAACGCTCTTGGCTGGCTTTATAGCCTTTAACGACTCCTTCTACTTCAGTATGGTGCAGATCGTAGAAGTGCTACGCTCGTACTGCTTCGCCAAGTCGACTACGCGCACACTTTGGTCAAGTTTTACGATAATTTCTTTCTTTAATACAATGCGCACCATCCGCTTTTTCTTCTCAGCATTGTCCTTCGCACTCACTTTTTTCGGACCCATGGTTAGGGAAACGAACTTTTGCAAAATAACTACAATCACAATTGCGAGCACAACACTGATACTTTTGTGGCATGCAACAACAAAGTAAGCATTTTACCGTTCATATACCTAACGATCCACTAACAGTCCACTAACAATCTTTGCACGTCCTTACGCGCATGTCTGTCTAGCTATCGATCTACCTATGATCTTTGCACTTGCTAACGTGTATGTCTGTCTAGCTGTCGAATAAAACACGGGATGCGAAGCGGATGTTGCGGCGTTCACTGTGGCGTTCGCTACGCCAACTGGCCTTGGGGCATCTGAAGCTGGCTCGTAACCCGAATTTTAGCTCACAACACAAAGCAAAAAATCGGCCAAGAGACGACTCGTATCTCGAAAAACCCGTTAATTGGGACACTCGTAAGTCAAGGTACCACTGTATATATATATATATATATATATATATATATGTGTGTGTGTGTGTGTGTGTGTGTGTGTGTGTGTGTGTATTGTGTCTGTGGAGAGTCATTCTCTTTTAGTACCTTATAATTTAACACACTCACCGGTAAAGTTTCCACTCATTTATTTATTCATTTTTCTAAAATTTTGGTTGGGTCGTGCAACCTTTTCAATATATATATATATACATAATTAACAATTGAATGATAGATGTCAATTCATAACAGTCGTTTCATTATAAAAAAACCGTTTTCACCAGCTGGATACATGAATTTCACAAGCAAGGACATTTAATAATTTTTTTATAATTTTCTAAATCCACGGCATATACATCTCTCTTGATTTCACGAACGGTGCTTACAGCAGAATTCTGTTTGTTTTCCGAACCTAAATTTTATATATTTCTTTAATGTAAAATGTGAAATTACAACTTTCATTGTGACATTATGTTACATGGGGTGTAAGTATCATTACATGCAAAAATGTTATCTCTCCTGGAATATTACAATAAGTGTATGAAACAATAAAATGATATTAAAAAAACATAGAAAAAAGAATATGATAACAATGTTTAGTAAAATAGAAATAATAAAGACAAAAAAAAAACGAAATCAAGCTAGAAGGGCGAGAGGTGGGAAAGGAGAAAAAAGTAATAAAGAGCAGATAATAAATATGATATTGGAATACACGCGCGCAGACTTAAATATACGCATACGTTTCTTTATTACCCACAAGGGGCTAAATATAGAGGGGTCAAACAAGGACAGACATAGGTATTAAGTCGATTATATCGACGCCAGTGTGTAACTGGTACTTAATTTATCGACCCCGAAAGGATGAAAGGCAAAGTCGACCTCGGTTGAATTTGAACTTAGAACGTAACGGCAGACGAAATATCGCTCGGCATTTCGCCCGGCGTGCTAACGGTTCTGCCAACTCGCCGCCTTATATACGCATACGTATGTCAGTTGTATAAACACGTAAATTTACGAGTAGTTTTTGAAAGGGGAGAAGAAACTGCAGCACAATATGAAGATATCGAAAGTGGAGAAGACACTGCAACCCACTATGGTAAGATATTTCATCGTGTCTATTTAATCTGCTAATGATGGTAAAGATCAGGTGGGTTTGATATATCGGTATAAATGTCTACATATTTCAAAAATTTCAGATTAGAATTTGAATAGCGGCCAGACTGTGTAAACCTAGAATTTGTGACGTTTCTATCTGTTAACAACCTTCCATTTAATGTTGTAAAGGAAAGTGTTTTTTTCTCTTTTTTTCAATTGCCAGACATAACTGGATAATTCTTCATGCTTTTTTTTATGGGTTTCAAAGAAGTATTCTTTCTTTTATTCTTTTACTTGTTTCAGTCATTTGACTGCGGCCATGCTGGAGCACCGCCTTTAATCGAGCAACTCGACCCCGGGACTTATTCTTTTGTAAGCCCAGTACTTATTCTATCGGTCTCTTTTGCCGAACCGCTAGGTAACGGGGACATAAACACACCAGCATCGGTTGTCAAGCAATGCTAGGGGGACAAACACAGACACACAAACACACACACGCATATATATATATATAATATATATATATATATATATATATATATATATATATATATATATATATATATATACGACGGGCTTCTTTCAGTTTCCGTCTACCAAATCCACTCACAAGGCTTTGGTTGGCCCGAGGCTATAGTAGAAGACACTTGCCCAAGGTGCCACGCATTGGGACTGAACCCGGAACCATGTGGTTGGTAAACAAGCTACCTACCACACATCCACTCCTGCGCCTATGAGGGTAATATATCTGTTACTACCTCCTTCGGTCATGACTATGTGATGCTTCTATACTATATTTTGGTTTAGTTAGGTAAAAATAAATTCCACTGCTTGTACATGGGTATGGGGTTACCTAATTATACATCGAGCAAATATCTAAAAGTTACATCTGATGAGTCTCAAATTAACCACCATAAAAAACATGAAAATCAGAACAGCTTATAATCAATAGTCGCTGTGTACAACAACAACAACAATAATAATAATAATAATGATAATAATAATAATTTTTGGTACGAGAGCAGCTTGGGAGAGGGGATTAAGTCGATTACATCATTATTATTGTTATTATTATTATTATAATGTAATAATAATAATAATAATAATAATAATAATATAATAATAATAATAACATCGAAAAGGACCTTAGGAATGAGAACTCAGGTTCGAAAATTCCCCAAGACACCTGATGAAGGCTGGAGGGTATATCAGCCGAAACTTTGTGTTAACAACAAACAAGATAAAGACAAATATCCGTCAAATGTAAATAATGTAAATACTGTTCACAATTCCTAATCTCTGAAATATAGAACTATATATATATATACATACATATATATATATATATATATCAATAATATATATCTATGCATACATACATCTGACTATCTCTCTCTCTCTCTCTTTATATATATATATATATATATATATATCTATATATATATATATATATATATATATATATATATATATATATATATATATATACATACATACATACATACATACATACATACATACATACATATTATACTTAATACACACACGCACAAACACATATAAAACAAAAGATAGATAGGTGTCAGTTCTGACTGCCTCCTCTTTCTCAATATACAATATCTCTACATTACTTCAAACATTGTATACACACACACACACACACATACACACATACACATATTTACGTACAGACATGCACCCACATATATGTATGTATATACGTTTGTTCCTACTCGAGCCATGCCTGGCTCATAAGGGCCGGTTTCCCGTATTCCTTGGCGTATAGGTTCCCCACCTGGACGGGACGCCGGTCCGTCGCAGGTGAGTTGCAAGATGCAGGAGGAAAGGGTAAGAGAAAGTTGTGGCGAAAGAGCCAGCAGAAGTTCGCCATTACCTTCTGCCGGAGCCGCGTGGAGCTTAGGTGTTTCGGTCATAAACACACACATCGCCCGGTCTGTGATTCGAACCCGCGATCCCTCGACCGCGAGTCCGCTGCTCTAACCACTAGGCCATGTGCCTCCACATGTATGTATGTATGTATGTATGTATGTATGTATGTATGTATATATATATATATATATATATATATATATATATATATAATAGACCTTTATATAAATAACGTGAAATACACGAAGAGACGAACAATATATATATATACGTATATTTATATGTATACATGTAAAAATTTTATTTGTGTGTATGTATTGCGGCTGCAGAATACTGCATAAGTATAAATTTGTTTTATAAAAATTGCACTTGGCTATGATCCTTATAATTATGTACATAACATATATTCACACATGCTCTATCTCTATCACGCACACACACACAAACACACACACACACACACACGCACACGCACACGCATTTAGATACATACAAGTAATCACACCAATGTAGCATGCAAGTGCACACTGAATGCGTTTATGTTTGGAATAATGTTTATATGTATGGGCTTTGTAAATTCCTAACAGAGCTGCAAGGCGGTATTTCCTTTGAGCAGGCTTTCACATCCATTAAAGCACAAAGCAATCGTTTCATGGTAGCATCAACTCTGAATGACCATGAACCACCGTTTCTGCAGTTATTGATGCTGTATTTTTTTCATTATTTTTTTTCTAATAATAATAATAATAATAATAATAATAATAATGATAATAATAATAATAATAATAATAATAATAATAATAATAATAATAATAATAATGATAAAAATAGTACTGATAATAATAATAATACTACTACTAATAATAATAATGTGATGATGATGATGATGGTAATAATAATAATAATAATAATAATAATAATAATAATAATAATAATGATAATAATAATAATAACAATATAATAATAATAATAATAATAATAATAATAATAATAATAATTATATGATGATGATGATGATAATAATAATAATAATAATAATAATATAATAATAATAATAATCTAATAATAATAATAATGATGATAATAATAATGATGATGAAAATAATAATAATAATAATAATAATAATAATAATAATAATAATAATATAATAATAATAATAATAATAATAGTAATGATATTGCAGCTGATAGTAAAATAAAATATAAACAACATATAGGCAATTGTCAGCTTAGTGCAAATAAAACAACAACAAAAAAATAGGAAAAAATTAGATACAGAGTAAAATTGTTAAAAAAAAAATGGAAGCAAACTCTACCCTGAAATTATCTTATGGACCATGAAATAGTCTGAGTAGTGATGCATGCATTTTATTTTCTAAACTAACAATCAGTAATGGTAAAGCAGCCGTAACGATTATACATTTTATAGTTGAGATCAAAAAATTTAACAATAAACCAAAACGATCGGTGGAGAAAAGTAATTAGGAAGTAGACTTGTTTGAAAGTACCAGAGGACCACAGTCTTCATTATTATAATAATGCTTTTTATTGTCATTTTTTTTTTATTATTGATTTCGGGATTACTATTCGGCCGTTGAAGAGCGGAAACAGTCGAACATCAGAAAAAAAAAAGAGGCATTGCGGAAATAATTCTATTCCGGCTCTTTACGTTCTGCGTTCAAATCCTGCTAATGTCAACTTTTCATTTTGTCAATCCGGTGCCGATAAAGTAAAGTTTTTTTAAATTTTTATGCGCCCTTTTCAAGTCTAGCCAGGCTCATGGGCCCGGTTTCTATGGTGTATGTGTTACACCCAGCTGGACGGGCGGGACGCCAGTCCATCGCAGCGTTAATCAAGACACAGGAAAAAAGAGTGAGAGAAAGTTTGGGCGAATGAGTACAACAGAGGTCGCCATCACCCCCTGCCGGAGCCACGTAGAGCTTTAGGTGTTTTCGCTCAATAAACACACACAACGCCCGGTCTGGGAATCGAAACCGCAATCCTCCGACCGCGAGTCCGCTGCCTCCGACCGCGAGTCCGCGCCCTTTTAAGGCCTAGCCAGGCTCATGGGCCCGGTTTCCCAGTTTCAATGGCGTATGAGTTCCCCAGCTGGACGGGACGCCAGACCATCGCAGCGTTACTCATTTTTGCCAGCTGAGTGGATTGGAGCAACGTGAAATGAAGTGTTTTGATCAAGAACACAACGCCTCGCCCGGTCCAGGAATCGAAACCACAATCTTACGATCATGATGCTGACCCCTTAACCACTAGCCCACGCGCCTCCATGATAAAGTAAAGTACCAAGTAATTGCTAAAGTCGATATAATCAACTTTATTTTCCCCGAAAGTTGAGGCCTTATGTCCCTGCTGGAAATCTATATAAAGCAGCGAGCTCGCAGGGCTGTTTGCACGCCAGGCAAAATGCTCAGCTCAACTGATATTTATTTCATCTATCTTGAAAAGATGAGAGGCCAAATCGACCTCGGCAGCATTTGAACTCAGAAGGTAAAACAGACGAAATTCCACTAAGTTCTTTGTCTGGCTTGTGCTAACGATTTTGCCAGCTCGTCTCTTTAAATAATTGTTTCTAGTATAGATATAATGCCTGAAATTTTGTGGGGAGAGAATAACCGATTACATCGACCCCAGTGCTCAACTGATACTTATTTACTGGGGTCGCTGTAATAGACTAGCCTCTTCCCCAAAATTTTAGGTCTGATCGACCCCAGTACGCAACTGGCACTTAATTTATCGACCCCAAAAGGATGAAAGGCAAAGTCGACCTCGGTAGAATTTGAACTCAGAATGTAAAGACAAACGAAATACCTATTTCTTTACTACCCACAAGGGGCTAAACACAGAGAGGAAAAACAAGGACAGACAAACAAATTAAGTCGATTACATCGACCAGTGCGTAACTGGTACTTAATTTATCGACCCCCGAAAGGATGAAAGGCAAAGTCAACCTCGGCGGAATTTGAACTCAGAACGTAGCGGTAGACAAAATAACGCTAAACATTTCGCCCGGCGTGCTAACGCTTCTGCCAGCTCGCCGCCTTTGATAAAAATATTTGATAAAATATACATCATGGAAACAATTGAATTCACAACACCAGCCTAATAATTTTAGGAATCACAAAAGGGATATCCAGTATTGCCCTTGAAATATAGCAAGCAGTTGGTAGTGAAATTTATTGAATGAAAATCAGCGTAAATCTGCATAAATTTATAATATGAAACTGAATGTTTATATTATTTGTCATAGATATACACATAATCTTTCACTTCTCAAAATGTTGCTTGTTTTTCAAAAGAATAAAAAAGCACCACCCACAAGAAACTTGCTGTTATATGAATTAACATAATGACATTCTTATCGTGACAACTCAGTCAATATCACTATATAACTCAGTATATATCACCGTGATCCCCGTGACCGACCAGGCTATCAGATGTTGCTACACATCGCTGGTCACAATACGCTTCGCATTGTTTTAGCCTTCAAATGACGCCACCCCGCTGGCTAAGCGAGCAGGCCAACAGAAGAAAGAATGAGAGAAAGTTGTGGCGAAAGAGTACAGCAAGGATCGCCACCACCCCCTACCGGAGCTTCGTGGAGCTTTAAGTGTTTTCGCTCAATAAACATTCACAACGCCTGGTCTGGGAATCGAAACCACGATCCTACAATCGCGAGTCCGCTGCCCAGACCACTGGGCCATTGCGTCTCCACACACACACACACACACACACACACACACACACACACACACACACACATACACGCGCGCACACACACACACACACACACATACATATATATATATATATATATATATAATGTATATAAAAAAGAATCTGATGAAAACAAAATAAAATTTTATTAATTATTTCTATGAAAAAACATTAGAAGACATTCCCCTCTGGCTGAGAGCATAAGAACGTCGCTTCGTAACTCTGTATTTTCTGAACCACTAGAGACACTCATAACAATCGCTAAAACGATCAGATTATTTAGGTAAGATTGTTAAGAATATTATTTCTCATATCTAAATATAGAAAAAATATACAAAAATACAGTAATTTACGCGAAAATTAGTGCGTTTGTTGGTAATTGTTGTAGTAACCCTCCTGCGGTACAACAATATATATATCAACACAAAGTTCAAATTAAGAATCTTGCAAATCAAATACAAAACGCGGTTGTACTTTTCTTTACTTATATACGTATAATGTTGGAAGTTTCGATTCCCAGACCGGGCGTTGTGAGTGTTTATTGAGCGAAAACACCTAAAGCTTCACGAGGCTCCGACAGGGGATGGTGGTGATCCCTGCTGTACTCTTTCACCACAACTTTCTCTCACTCTTACTTCCTGTTTCTGTTGTACCTGTATTTCAAAGGGCCGGCCTTGTCACTCTCTGTGTCACGCTGAATATCCCCGAGAACTACGTTAAGGGTACACGTGTCTGTGGAGTGCTCAGCCACTTACACGTTAATTTCACGAGCAGGCTGTTCCGTTGATTCGGATCAACCGGAACCCTCATCGTCGTAACCGACGGAGTGCTTTCATAATGTTGGAAAGGAAGTCCTGTAGATTTCATGATGGGCAAGAAAGAAATGCTTGTTTGGTCTTAATTGATATATTTAATCAAGATAATATTTACCATCCATTATTGATAACTCTATCTATTTGGCAAACCGTTGATCTTTTGGGTATGAAATACTTCAGATTTTTTGGCAAAGAAACACTCAATATCATTTTTAATCTTTTTGTAATTAATAACTTACTTTCGCTCAAACTAATGTTGCAATGATTTGTAAAAATGATAGGGCGCAGGAATGACTGTGTGGTAAGTAGCTTGCTTACCAACCACATGGTTCCGGGTTCAGTCCCACTGCGTGGCACCTTGGGCAAGTGTCTTCTACTATAGCTTCGGGCCGACCAAAGCCTTGTGAGTGGATTTGGTGGACGGAAACTGAAAGAAGCTCGTCGTATATATGTATATATATATGTGTGTGTGTGTATGTTTGTGTGTCTGTGTTTGTCCCCCTAGCATTGCTTGACAACCGATGTTGGTGGGTTTATGTCCGCGTAACTTAGCGGTTCGGCAAAAGAGACCGATAGAAAACTGGGCTTACAAAGAATAAGTCCCGGGGTCGATTTGCTCGACTAAAGGCGGTGCTCCAGCATGGCCGCAGTCAACTGACTGAAACAAGTCAAAGAGTAAAAGAGGGAGTAAGAGCAAGAGTAAGGAGGACGTGGCAAAACTTTCATATTTGATGTCTTAATCTATTTCTAAGTGATTTAGACAATATATATAACCATGCGCTATTGTGTAAAAGTAACATCTTTTTACTACTGACCAATGACGGGCTCTTTTTCTGCAAATTTTTGTGCAGTGCTTTCAATTAACAACACTACTTCTACACATTTACTGTTTCGTTTTGTTTTAACACGTCACGATAAACAACACCCTTTACAAACCTATTTCTTTACTACTCACAAGGGGCTAAACACAGAGAGGACAAACAAGGACAAACAAATGAATTAAGTCGATTATATCGGCCCCAGTGCGTAACTGGCACTTATTTAATCGACCCCGAAAGGATGAAAAGCAAAGTCGACCTCGGCGGAATTTGAACTCAGAACGCAGCGGCAGACGAAATACGGCTACGCATTTCGCCCGGCGTGCTAACGTCTCTGCCAGCTCGCAGCCAGTCTTGCACTTGTCTTCGAAAAATATTTTCCTAATTAACCACAAAGTTTTGAGAAACATTTTGAAGACAGTACCGGACGATACAAATAAAATATATAGGGAGTTTAGAGCTACCGGTCTCTAATCTCTTTTAACAATTTTTCTAGCAAATTTTAATTCTTCTTCATCTATGTGAAAGCAAAAGAAATAGGGGCGATATTTGCATTTTTATGTTTTACTAGCAGTATCGCCCGGCGTTGCTCGGGTTTGTAAGGGAAATAACTATATAAGCATTTTTAGAGATGTAAAGTATAATAGCCATCTCAATATGGCTAACCACAAAGGGGTGTTACTGTAGCTTTTTACGTTCTGAGATTTAATAATACATTTTTAGAGAGTTACTTCCTTTATATAATAGCAAAAAAATGCATTAAAAATGGGAAAAAATGATGGTAAATCGTAGACTCATCGTAGACGCGCGCTAATACTCAGAAGATACTCGACTATAAGATACCCGCTTTTGGTTACACTGCACCGCAAAATGTGGGAGTAGTTAGGAATCTAAATCGTAGGAGACAGACACACAACCTTACTTTTATATATAAAGATTTCTTTCGTATAGTTGTTATTATTGTTGTTATTGTTGTTGTTGCTGCTGCTATCACTACTGCCACTGTTGCTGTCACTGCTGCTTATGTTGCTGTTGTTGTTCTCTTTGTCGAAACCTAAAGTTTTAGATATTCCAGTTACCTCACTAAGTTTAGTCCATTCGATGTTAATATTCTCATTTCTTTCCTTGTTCTCAAATGTTTTCAAGGAGCGCGTTCCTTTATCGAACATTTTGATGGCTTCTTTATCAGCTATCTTTACAAACATTGCAGAAAATTGCGAAATATCTGTTTTTGCCGAAAGCAGTTCAAATTCAAAAATTATTTATGCGCACCCCTGCAAAACAGGGGGTGTTTCTACACAAAAATACTATCTGCACAATCCAGGCAATCTCGGAAATGTAATGATAACAAAAGAAATGAAAGGTCGAAAAGTTTACAAATACTCTTACAACTTACGGAGCACCAAATTTCCGTATAGCGGCCATGATTATAATAATAATAGTAATAATAATAATAATAATAATAATAATAATAATAATAATAATAATAATAGTCAGAGATCATGAAGAAAAAAAATGCTTTCTAATTGATGTATCAATACCGGCAGATGACAACGTGTCTCTAAAAGAAATGGAGAAACTCTCAAAATACAAAGACCTGGAAATAGAGGTAACTAGAATGTGGAACCTGAAAACAGAAACAATTCCTATCATAGTAGGTGCATTAGGCATGATAAAAAAATATTCAGACAAATACATAACAAAAACACCAGGACTTACAAACACATATAACATACAGAAAATTGCACTACTAGGCACTGCACACATCCTACGCAGAACACTTTCCATACAATAACCATCAGAGCATCACAACAAATCACAGCACATACCCAAGGCACACAGAGCTGCGCTCGGTAGTGAAGTGAAAGCACGCTATGAAAATAAAACTACTGAATAATAATAATAATGATAATAATAATAATAATAATGCCCTGATGCAGTACCATACAGTATGCCCTGATGCCGTACTAGACAGTGGCTCTCATGGCTTCTGATCTTATCTGACTGGAAGTGTTATCATGTATATTGTTTTGTCTTGGTATAAAAGATGGGCTACAGCAAATATTCTGTTCAACATGCCCTGATGCAGTACGAGACAGTGGCTCTCATGACTTCTGATCTTAACTGAAATATGATGTGCATTGTTTTGTCTTAGTGTAAACGATGGGTTAAAGTAAATATTCTGCTCAATGCCACAGATTTGCTTATCAGTTGTTTGACCTTAACTAGTTGAGCATGTCCCTTAGTGGCTGATGATATGTGCATCTTTGATCACGAGTAGAAGTAGTTGGGGAGCATTGTAGTCATGTGTTGAGAGGAATTCTTAGAAGTTTGGATAATTCGCCTCTGGAAACATGGGGCTTTTATTCAACATCCTTAAACAACCCTTATACCTTTTGAGGGGGATGGGCTACTCAACCAGAAGAAAATTCTAACTGGGCCCCACCTGCAAGGTCATGCGCTTTTTATCTTGATATGAGATCACCATGTCGTGCATATATGGTTATGATGCATGTGCCTGTTGTACCCTTACCAGACGGGTAGTCATGATGGGTATACTAGGCTTCGTATATTCTACCCCAGTGTCACTTTAATGACATGCACTGCTCAATAATCGGTTCGGTTCGTTCGACTATAATTCTTTAAGGCAGTGCCCCAGCATGGCCGCAGTGCACTGGCTGAAACAAGCAAAAGATAAAAGAAAGATAACATTTTAATAATAGAATAATAATTCTTTCTTTTATAGGCACAAGGCCTGCAATTTGGAGGGAGGGGAATACATAGTAATAAATACGTATGCGTCACTTCTTTCCATTTTCCCTTCCATAAATATCTGAGACTTCATGCATATATTATAGAGATCATTAAATTCATTATTTTTGTAGTATTTACCTCCCACCCTCTTTCTCCCTCTTTTCCTCCATACAATGTTTATTTAAAATTTCTTTATAGATCATCATCATCATCCATTTTTCAATTCTATAATGATAACATTTTCCCAATTATATTGGGTGTGAGTTCAGATGTTTATTGCTTTGGTGGTCTCTGTGTTTGTTTGTGAGCAGAACAGGGGTTGAATAAATTAACTTATTGGTTCTGGTAACGCTTGAAAAAAATGACCTTGATGACCCAATAGCAGTTTAATAGTATTAATGTTATTATTTTGTCATCTGATTCTTTTAATGTTATCTTTGACAGAGAGCCTTCCGTTGTTGTTCCATAGCAAGATATATCAATTACATTTTATTTCATTACTCCTTCTCTATGTTGTCTTTTATGTTCCGTTCTAATTCTGTTTTATTGATCAGGCCTAAGTGATTTCGTACTCTAAAAGAGTACATCCAGTCCACTGGCTTTCAACATTCCACTTCATTCGTACATAATTTCCGCACACCTCTTAACACTGGAGTGTGTGATCTTCCATACATTATTAATATCATCATCATCATCATCATCATTGCCATCATCGTCATCAAAGATATATATATATATATATATATATATATATATATATATATATACACATACATAAATCTATATGGGTGGGTATTGTTGTTGTTGTTGTTGTTATTATTGTTATTATTATTATCATTATTATTACTATTATTATTATTACTATTATTATTATTATTATTATTATTATTATTATTAGCTGGCAGAATCGTTAGCACGCCGGGCGAAATGCGTAGCCGTATTTCGTCTGCCGTTACGCTCTGAGTTCAAATTCCGCCGAGGTCGACTTTGCCTTTCATACTTTCGGGGTCGATAAATTAAGTACCAGTTACGCACTAGGGTCGATATCATTGACTTAATCCGTCTGTCTGTCTTTATTTGTCCCCTCTGTGTTTAGCCCCCTGTGGGTAGTAAAGAAATAGGTATTTCGTCTGCCGTTAGGTTCTGAGTTCAAATTCCGCCGAGGTCGACTTTGCCTTTCATCTTTTCGGAGTCGATTAAATAAATACCAGTTACGCACTGGGGTCGATGTAATCGACTTAATCCGTTTGTCTGTCTTTGTTTGTCCTCTCTGTGTTTATCTCCTTGTGGGTAGTAAAGAAATAGGTATTTCGCCCGGCGCTCCGTTCTGGGCTCAAATTTCGCTTAGGTCGACTTTGCCTTTCATCCCTTCGGTGTCGGTAAAATAGGTACCAGTGGAACACTGGGGTCGATGTGATCGACTCATCCCCTCCCTAAAACTGCTGCCCTTGTGGCAAAATTTGAAACAATCATTATTATTATTATTATTATTATTGTTATTAAATAGAAATCATCATCAACGTTATTTTTAGTATTATTAAAATAAATATCAACTACCGCCACCAACGCCACTATCGCTACCATCACCACCACCATCAACTTCAACAAACGTAACAGTAACGACCAGCGAACAGCGGAGATTCTAAATCTCGTCTTAAATTCCTTAAAAAGACGTGTTGATCATAGAATACCTCAGATTACAGGTGCCCACGTACCAGGATGACTTGGTTATGCGGTGACTACAGCAATAACTACAAAAATGCTAGAAGATACAGGATTTTATCAAAAAGAGCGGGTAACATATTATACGACCAAGATCACGTAGCCCTTCACGAAGTTAAAATATACTGTACCGTGAGAAGGAATATTATATAGATATGCATTGAAAGAGTGGAGGCGCGTGGCTTAGTGGTTAGGGTGTCAGCACCATGATCATAAGATTGTGGTTTCGATTCCTGGACCGGGTTACCGGCCGCCATATCTACGGTGTTCGCCGCTGGAATAAGGAGTGGTTGGAGATCACCCGTTTGTTAGCCTCAAATCGCCAGCCCTGGTGGTGCTTGTGAGAGATGCAGCATTGAGAATGAATAAATCAGCTCAACCCATCCCGGGTGAATGTTGTCTCAAGTCAAGTCAAGACCGGGTGACGCGTTGTGGTCTTGAGCAAAACACTTCATTTCACGTTGCTCCAGTTCACTCAGCTGGCAAAAATGAGTAGCGCTGGGATGGGGAATACATACGCCATAGAAACCGGGCCCATGAACCTGGCTAAGCTTTAAAAGGGCGCATTTATTTTATTTATGCATTGAAAGGAAGGCTAAGAGGAACGAAAATGCATTCCTTGTATAGGCAACTGAGTGCCATATGATACATAAGAAGATAAAGAAGGAATGAGACAAAAGGTGGCTTAGCGTAACAATGAGGTAGAAGCAAAGAAAATATGCATCCACGACGTTTTGTATCCTCTTCCCGCACACATCGCAGGACACATTCCTGAAGTGACTCTAGGTGAAGTTTCGCCAGATATAGATACAACCATTTTCGTGACATTCATAAAAATAAAGATATGCGCTGATCACAGACCACGGGTTGGTATCCAATCGAAAATAGTCGGAGATAAATATAGAACTTCAGAGATTGAGGAGTCCTCAAAAGTTGGAAAAAGATTCAGGGATTGAGGATTCCTCAAATGTTGGATTCAGAGATTTAGGATTCCTTAAAAGTTGGAAAAATCCTCGATTCAAACCCTCTTGAAAAGTATTATCTGTTTCTTTATTACCCACAAGGGGCTAAGCACAGAGAGGGGACAAACAAAGACAGACAAACGAATTAAGTCGATTACATCGACCTCAGTGCGTAACTGGTACTTAATTTATCGACCCTGAAAGGATGAAAGGCAAAGTCGACCTCGGCGGAATCAGAACTCAGAACGTAACGGGAGACGAAATACGGCTACGCATTTCGCCCGGCGTGCTAACGTTTCTGCCAGCTCGCCGCCTTGAAAAGTATTATCGCCTGATGTTCGAGACTACATTTAACCACATGAGTATAACAGTACTTTCGCTACTCGTAGAAGGGCATGTTGCGCCGTGAAGAATGTCTACCAGCTGCCAACACTCAGTGTGCTGAGAGCTGGAGATGAAATATTTAATAATGTTACGCAGACACTAATTTTGTAGCGTTACAAATTTCTGGATTATGAAGCATGTATGATTGTCGTTTTTTAAACAAATCTTTCTTCTCTGTTTTTTTTCTTTTTTTTCTTGTTTCAGTCATGTGACTGTGGCCATGCTTGAGCACTGCATTTAGTCGAGCAAATCGACCCCAGGACTTATTCTTTGTAAGCCTAGTACTTATTCTATCGGTCCCTTTTGTGCCGAACCGCTAGGTTACGGGGACATAAACACACCATCATCGATTGTCAAGCGATGTTGGGGGGAACAAACACAGACACACAAACATATACACATAGATACATACATATATATATATACATATATATACATACACACATATATATATATATACACACATACATATCTTCGACGGGAATCTTTCAGTTTCCGTCGACCATATCCAATCACAGGGCTTTGGTCGGCCCGAGGCTAGAGTAGAAGACACTTGCCCAAGGTACCACGCAGTGGGAATGAACCCGGAACCATGTGGTTGGTAAGCAAGTTTCTTACCACACAGCCACTCCTGTGCCTATATATATACATGCATATATACGACGGGCTTCTTTCAGTTTCCGTCTACCAAATCCACTCACAAGGCTTTGGTCGGTTCGAGGCTATAGTAGTAGACACTCGCCCAAGGAACCACGCAGCGGGACTGAACCCGGAACCATGTGGTTGGTAAGCAAGCTGCTTATATTATATCATTTCAATTGCTTTAGTGTTGTGAACTCAGATGCGACGCATTCATTAAATGATAACGCTTCTACATGCATATCCTAATTTTTTTCTTGTGTATATATAAGAAAAGTATGATTATTCCTCATATTCTACAATTAGTACTGTAGACGACAATCAGTAGAGAGCTGGGAGGAAATACTGGGTAGTATTTAGTTACCTTCTTATTTGAAACCCTACTAAGCTTAATTTTATCTTTCTTCCGTTTGTATTTGATGAATAGCACAGCTCACTCGAAATTTTGATGGAAGAAACAAATTACGTGTGGTCAATTTTGAATTTCCTATTTCAGAGGATTGTAAAGTTACTAGACAAGTTATATAATAATAATAATAATAATAATAATAATAATTGTGTATAGTGCTCAGGTGCACTACAACTCATCTAAAGTGTATATATAATCAGGTGTAGTTTCGGCGAATTTCGGAAAGCATGAGGGCCTTAAAGGATGCAGTGTCATGGCAGTCAACAACTGACGCAGGCAGTTTATTCCATGCTTCAGCAACTCTGAGCGTGAAAAAATGTTTCCGAAAGTCATGGGAGCTGTGTTGTTTTCTGACTTTGTAGGCATGTCCACGTGTGTTAGACACATGGAGATCAAAAAGGTGTTCAGTGTTGTTGTTGGTGAGGTGGTTGAATTAGGATGAATTAACTTGACTATATGTTTCCTCCAAAATATCTGCAGAAGGTGTGTGGTCTTGTGGAATCGTGCTGAAATTAGAAGTCTTTACTGTTATTTGTTATCGGTATAAGGGTAAAACTGTCATTATTATCATTGTAACAGGGCGAAATGCTTAGCGGTATTTCGTCTGTCGCTACGTTCTGAGTTCAAATTCCGCTGGGGTCGACTTTGCCTTTCATCCTTTTGGAGTCGATAGATTAAGTACCAGTTACGCACTGGGATCGATGTAATCGACTTAATCCATTTGTCTATCCTTGTTTGTCTCCTCTGTGTTTAGCCCCCTGTAGGTAGTAAATAAATAGGCATTTCGTCTGTCTTTATGTTCTGAGTTAAAATTCCGACGAGGTCGACTTTGCTTTCATACTTTCGGGGTCGATAAATTAAATACCAGTTACGCACTGGGGTCGATGTAATCGACTAAATCCCTTTGTCTGTCCTTGTTTGTCCCCTCTATGTTTAGCCCCTTGTGGGCAATAAAGAAATAAGAATCGTTAGCACGCCGGGCAAAATGGTTAGCGGCATTTCGTCCGTCTTTACGTTGTAAGTTCAAATTCCACTGACGTCGACTTTGCCTTTCATCCTTCCGGAGTCGGTAAAATAAGTACCAGTGAAACACTGGGGAGAGTTGATGTAATCTATTAGTCCCCTTCCCCATAATTTCAGGCCTTGTGCCTTCATTAGATTATTAGTATTTTAGTAGCTCAGACCCCATCATCTTTCCTGAGATGATAAAATATATTTCTTTACTACCCACAAGGGGCTAAACACAGACGGGACAAATAAGGACAGACAAACGGGTTAAGTCGATTACATCGACCCCAGTGCGTAACTGGTACTTAATTTATCGACCCCGAAAGGATGAAAGGCAAAGTCGACCTCGGCGGAATTTGAACTCAGAACGCAGCGGCGGACGAAATACTGTAATGCATTTCGCCTGGTGTGCTAACGTTTCTGCCAGCTCGCCACCTGAGATGATAAAATAGAATACCAGTCACGTACCGTGGATCAATATATTCAACTATACCCTCTAAATGTGGCCGTGTGCCAGTATTGAAGACTATGATATTATTATTGTTGTTGAATTAGTCATGCTACTGTTCTGAATTAAAACTGCGGTTCAAAGGAATTCAGTTGTCTGTGAGTTCATTTCATCACTTTGGTTTCCCTTCACTGATCTTCTTTAATATTAAGGTGCATTTTACTAAAACCATTTACCAACATTAATAACATAAGGTTCAAAGAAAGATTTTTATGCGTGTCTTTACTTGTGTGTCGGTCATGTCAGTTTCGCATCACTGATGTTTTAACATTAACCCGGGGGTCTACAAAGATGAACTACAACAAAATCGAAGTTCAAAGACACGAAATAAGAATGTATGTACGCAGATGTGTTTGTGAGTGTACAAATATTAGTTGCAAATATTTATTTATTGCTTTTTAATGCATATAACGGTTACTAGGAAGAGTGTGATGAAGCAAGGCGAGAGTTATCCGCCGAATGTATTTCGATTTCCAGTCGAAGCTAATTCACTCAATTTAAGCAAATGATGTTTTTGAGAAAAGTATGAATACCGCACAATCTTATTGGGGTTTTTTTACCCTTTTTTGTGGATAAGCTGTACTTGTACACTCTTTCTCTCTTCTTACTCTTTTACTTGTTTCAGTCATTTGACTGTGGCTATGCTGGAGCACCGCCTTTAGTCGAGCAAATCGACGCTCGGACTTATTCTTTGTAAGCCTAGTACTTATTCTATCGGTCTGTTTTGAAGAACAGCAAAGTTACGGGAAACAAACACACCAGCACCGGTTGTCAGGCGATGTTGGGGGGACAAACACAGACACAAACAAATACATACACATTTATATATGAGGGGCTTCTTTCAATTTCCGTCTACCAAATCCACTCACAAGGCTTTTGTCGGCCCGAGGCTATAGTAGAAGACACTTGCCCAAGGTGCCACGCAGTGGGACTGAACCCGGAACCATGTGGTTGGTAAGCAAGCTGCTTATATCATATCATTTCAATTGCTTTAGTGTTGTGAACTCAGATGCGACGCATTCATTAAATGATAACGCTTCTTCATTTAAGTTATTGAATGTTTCATGGCTAATAAGGAATTGTTTATTTGAAATTGAAGTAAGTTCTCTAGTGAAATAGTTAAGTAGTTAACTGTTAAAAACAATAATCTGCTTTAGTATACAGCAGTACGAAAGAAAATGCATTACTCAATTAGCTGAAAATTATTTTCTAGGCTGAAGAGTCTTGTTTTCCTTGTGTTGATTCTTAGTTATTTTTCCGTTTAGACACGGTATGATCGATTTATGAAGCTAATTCTGAAACTACTTCATTTTTATATGGTGTTTCTCCAATATCTAAGTTGTTGTTTAGCTACACTTTAAACATGAGCAAGGAAATCTCTGAGTAAAGGCGTTCAAGCTATGACCATTCGGTCTTTTATTCAGATATAGTAAAATATAGTCCAGGATACGCTGTCTTTTTCAGGAGGGTTTGAGTTTACTTCAGTGAATTGGTTCAGCCTCGTTAGCATGAAAAATCGAAATAAGATGTAGAAAGCTACAGTGAGGACGAGAAGAAAATATAATAAAATAGAGATTGATATGAAATAAGATTGGAATAATTTCAAGTTTGTTCAGTGTAAAGGGAATGAGAAATACATAATAATAAACATAACCTACCTGATTGAGAATGCGCCATCATTGAGAGAACACGCCTTCATTGAATCTAGACTAAACTTTTTCACAATGTTTTTCTCTACTCATGTCTCTATGAGACATTTAGAAATTCGATATTTCTAATTACGGTGACCAGTGAATAGATTTCACTGTAAATATATATATTTGCGGAGGCTTGGCAAGTATCACCGCTAGCGGGGACTCGCTACCCTGGACTGGTGACGGGCAAGACCCAGAAACATGCATGTCTTCAGGTTGCTAGTCCTAGCTGGTGGGGGTGCTTGCCTCCCCTTTGCAAATATAGGGACACAGGAAATGTGTCAAAGTCGACAGGAAGCGTCGATGCTTCCTAGGGCTATCATCATCATCATCATTGTTCGACCGTGGTCGAGACAATGGAATTTACCATGCTACGCCAGACTTCACGGTCCTGATGAGGTGTTTGTTTGGTGTTGTTTGGTTGGGAGCTGACTCTTCTCCATCAGGTGATACCCGTCTGTTAAGATTGAGGGCATCACCGTCAATGGATGCCCTTGGAGGTGCAACGTGATCAGAGACAGGGCTATATAGCGGTGGTGTAATTCCCTTTACTGGACCGTCACGTTACGTTGACATTATACAACCACTCTTTTTCTCTACTATTAAGGTTTTGAAAAAAACATGTTTAGTATCTTATTTCTGCTTCGTCTCAAGTCACCTCAGACCGAAAAGGTGTATGATAAAAAACATTCTAATAGTACCATGTCGTCTTTTGTATACCAGGGCTACATTTTTCAATGTGTCATTCCTTCCCTGAAGACGGTGTGGCGTGATGTGAGTACACTTGGCTACTATCTCGAGCTGATTGAACGACTCTGTAAAAGCTCTCTCTCTCTCTCTCTTTGTCACTTCAGTATCTTGATAATCGAAGCAGAAGAGATGATTAGCTTTTATCATTCTCAAGAAAAAATGTTACAGGTAAGTTATGAAGATGTATGCGCGCATTTATACATAAATGTACTAGCACGAAAATCCAGTCACCAGCACGTCGTCCTGACTACGTATGTCCAAGGGTCATCAGATACATCGTAGAAAAATCGTTTTAGTTTAATCCAAATCAGCTCTGATTGAACAAACCTTATGATTAAAGGCACCACGATTGCAACCATACTCATGGGACAACCACAGACACACAAACACACACGCATACATATATATA
>NC_042997.1:189613388-189615888 GCF_006345805.1 Octopus sinensis
AGTATATTCTGTAGAAGTATAGGATTTCATTTTGTACTAGGGAAGCACTCCGTCGGTTACGACGACGAGGGTTCCGGTTGATCCGAATCAACGGAACAGCCTGCTCGTGAAATTAACGTGTAAGTGGTTGAGCACTCCACAGACACGAGTACCCATAACGTAGTTCTCGGGGATATTCAGCGTGATACAGAGAGTGACAAGGCCGGCCCTTTGAAATACAGGTACGACAGAAACAGGAAGTAAGAGTGAGAGAAAGTTGTGGTGAAAGAGTACAGCAGGGATCACCACCATCCCCTGCCGGAGCCTCGTGGAGCTTTAGGTGTTTTCGCTCAATAAACATTCACAACGCCCGGTCTGGGAATCGAAACCGCGATCCTATGACCGCGAGTCCGCTGCCCCAACCACTGGGCCATTGCTCCTCCACTTTCATTCTGTACTATATGTTTAGACATTCCGAATTTGTGAAGGCATGTCGCGTAGTAGTCTAGGTGTTGAACTTATGATCGGTATCACGTAGGGTCCAGTCTTCGACCGAGTGACACATTGTATCTTTGAGCAAAACACATTATTTCATGTAGCTTAAGTCAGCTCAGCTGAGAATAAGTACCAGGGGTCTGATGGCCCATTTAGTGCAAGGGTGTCTTGTACTCCCAGTCGCTGAAACGTCATGGAAATTGGTGTAAGATCTCCCACCCCATTTTCTCCCTTATACGACTTTATACTTATCCAAACAATGTTATAGATAGGTGGTTCTCAGCCGGAGTCCATATGGCCCCTGAGGGTCCATACAAGCTTCTTTGGGATCCACGCAACAAAATCGTATGTTGAGGGCCCCCTGAAAAATTTTGGCCTTAGATATATATATATTGGTATGCAAGAAACAGCTTAGATTTTTTCTCTAAAGTTTTACATAATTCAACCGACACAAGTTAATGTATAAAAAACAAAATAACTTTGAAAGATGGCTATGGGGGTCCACCAGAATAAAATGGTAATCAAAGGGGTCCATATATAGAAAATGGTTGAGAAGCCCCTGTTATAGATGCAGTTTTTTTTTATATTTTAGTCTCTCTTGGATAGCGTTAATGTTGGTGAGAAGAATCTTTGACGTATGATGTTACTTTGTGGCGGTGGAATTTCAACTCAGAAATGCAAATACCTTATTTATTGACCCTGAAAGAATGAAAGGCAAAGTCAGACTCGACGGAATTTGAAATCAGACCGTATTGACGAACGAAACGCCATTAAGCATTTTGCCCGGCGTGCTAACGATTCTGCCAGCTCGCCGTCGTTTTTAATAATAATAATAATAATAATAATAATAATAATAATAATAATAATAATAATAATAATAATAATAATAATATAATAATAATTTCTGCTAAAGGCTCAATGCCTGAAATTTAGGGAGGGAGCACTAGTCGATTACGTCGACCCCAGTGTTACTGGTACTTAATTTATCGACCCTGAAATGATGAAAAGCAAAGTCTATCCTGGTGGAATTTGAACTCGGAACGTAGCTAAGCATTTCGTTCAGCGTGCTAACGGCTCTGCCAGCTTCTTGCCTTAAATAACAACGATTTCAATTTTTGGTAGAAGGCCAGGAATTCTGGGGGGAGGAGTAAGTCGGTTACATCAACCCTACTGCTTAACTGATACTTATTTTATCGACCCTGAAAGGATGAAAGGCAAAGTCGATCTCGCCGGAATCGGAACCCAGAACGTAGGGACGAACGAAGTACCGCTAAGCATTTTTCCCGGTGTGCTAATGATTCTTATTTCTTTATTGCCCACAAGGGGCTAAACATAGAGGGGACAAACAAGGACAGACAAAGGTATTAAGTCGATTATATCGACTCCAGTGCGTAACCGGTACTTATTTAACCGACCCCGAAAAGATGAAAGGCAAAGTCGACCTCGGCTGAATTTGAACTCAGAACGTAGCGGCAGACGAAATACCGATTTCTTTGCTACCCACAAGGGGCTAAACACAGAAGGGACAAACAAGGACAGACAAACGGATTAAGTTGATTATATCGACTCCAGTGCGTAACTGGTACTTAATTAATCGACCCAGAAAAGATCAAATGCAAAGTTGACCTCGCTGGAATTTGAACTCACAACGTTGTGACAGACGAAATGCCGCTAAGCATTTCGCCCGGCGTGCTAACGATTCTGTCAGCTTGCCGTCTTAATAATTTCTGAGAGACTGTGCCATCATTGAGATTTGTTATTTAAAGATTGGTATACAAGTTTATTAGTTAGAAACTATGCACAGTTACATTAGATGTACTGCACTGAGTTCTAATTGCATGTGGGATTACACACTCACAGGAGATAGTGAAATAAATAGAAAGTAGATAGAAAACAGAGAAAGCGAGAATAAAACAAACGTAATCTAAATAGCAATAAATAAGAATGGTAGACTATTTATTGAAGTGGAAACGGAACTCTGTTATGTGAAAGAGCTGAAAAACAAGGAAATAGTTTGGAGAAAGAG
>NC_042997.1:189620888-189623388 GCF_006345805.1 Octopus sinensis
GAAGCTATGGATGATCCGGATTACTTTGGCACAAGCTCATCAGACCCATTGCTATTTGATCAAAATAAACTCGGTGACTTGGCAAGGCACTTACACTTATCAAAATATTCTGCAGAATAAATCCTTTCTAGGGAAGAAATTAAAGTTACCTTCCAACGCTCTAGAAATCCTTAATTTCTTCCGTTCTTCACAGGAAATGATGAGTTAGTGCATTGTACGAACACAGGGACTGCTTCGGAGAATGTGATTAGTGGAATATGATGCAATTGATTGGCACCTTTCTATTGAAACCTCGAAAATAAAAGTATGAAATGTCTTCCGCTTTATAATGGAAATATTTTAACCTCCAGTTGCTCAATCTACAAAACTCACAGAGAAATATGAAGTGTGAAAATAGTATTAGAGAAAATTAATTACCACAATCATCAGTGAGTATAAGCAGTATACTCTTTTACTCTTTTACTTGTTTCAGTCATTTGACTGCGGCCATGCTGGAGCACCGCCTTCAATCGAGCAACTCGACCCCGGGACTTATTCTTTTGTAAGCCCAGTACTTATTCTATCGGTCTCTTTTGCCGAACCGCTAAGTAACGGGGACATAAACACACCTGCATCGGTTGTCAAGCAATGCTAGGGGGACAAACACAGACACACACATATATATATATATACATATATACGACGGGCTTCTTTCATTTTCTGTCTACCAAATCCACTCACAAGGCTTTGGTCGGCCCGAGGCTATAGTAGAAGACACTTGCCCAAGGTGCCACGCAGTGGGACTGAACCCAGAACCATGTGGTTGGTAAACAAGCTACTTACCACACAGCCACTCCTGCGCCTGCAATATTTAATTAGATTTGCTATCTATTTTGCATATTTAATCTATACAAACTATTCGGTAGGTTAGTACTCTTTACTCTCTTTACTCTTTTACTTGCTTCAGACATGTGACTGTGGTCATGCTGGAGCATCGCCTTTTGGTCGAGAGCAAATCGACCCCAGGACTTATTCTTTGTAAGCCTAGTATTTATTCTATCGGTCTCTTTTGCCGAACCGCTAAGTTACGGGGACGCAAACACACCAGCATCGGTTGTCAAGCGATGTTGGAGGGACAAACACAGATACACAGACATATGCACACACACATACATATATACATACATATATACGACAGACTTCTTCCAGTTTCCGTCTACCAAATCCACTGACAAGGCTTTGGTCGGCCCTAGGCTATAGTAGAAGACACTTGCCCAAGGTGCCACGCAGTGGAACTGAACACGGAACCATGTGATTCGTAAGCAAGCTACTTACTGCACAGCCACTCCTGCGCCTATACTGTAGTATTTACATGGAGATATCATCTCTTATTGGACTTGACGTATTAAAAACACATTAAATATCAGAGAGAGACGAAAGATTATTGCTGAAAGAGTGCTTGTTGCATCTCGGCTTTCTTGTGTTTTTCAATACCCAACCATCTATTTGGTTGAGATTTCGTTACTTCTGGATGTAGGAAAAAGAGAAAAGATGTTGCGGACAACAGCACGCCGGGCGAAATGCTTAGCGGTATTTCGTCTGCCGCTACGTTCTGAGTTCAAATTCCGCCGAGATCGACTTCGCCTTTCATCCTTTCGGGGTCGATTAAATAAGTACCAGTTACGCCCTGGGGTTGGTTGATATAATCGACTTAATCCGTTTGTCTGTCCTTGCTTGCCCTCTCTGTGTTTATCCCCTTGTGGGTAGTAAAGAAATGGGTATTTCGTCTGCCGTTACGTTCTGAGTTCAAATTCCGCCGAGATCGACTTCGCCTTTCATCCTTTCGGGGTCGATTAAATAAGTACCAGTTACGCCCTGGGGTTGATATAATCGACTTAATCCGTTTGTCTGTCCTTGTTTGCCCTCTCTGTGTTTATCCCCTTGTGGGTAGTAAAGAAATGGGTATTTCGTCTG
Organism: Octopus sinensis; assembly: GCF_006345805.1. Classification (NCBI taxonomy): domain Eukaryota; kingdom Metazoa; phylum Mollusca; class Cephalopoda; order Octopoda; family Octopodidae; genus Octopus; species Octopus sinensis. Next base: position 189,622,842 of record NC_042997.1, read on the forward strand.
CCGTTACGTTCTGAGTTCAAATTCCGCCGAGGTCAACATTGCCTTTCATCCTTTCGGGGTCGATTAAATAAGTACCAGTTACGCACTGGGGTCGATGTGATCGACTTAATCCGTGTGTCTGTCCTTGTTTGTCCTCTCTGTTTTTCGCCCCTTGTGAGTAGTAAAGAAATAGGTGTATTATAAATCCGCCATACGTAACTGAAGCAGTATTCAATGAAAGATGCTGTTTATACAGCATATTTAGTGTATGAAAACTGTTCATATGCCAGTTACTGCAGTATTTGATCTGGGATAAAATCTCTTATGGATTGCTATTTTAAATTCTCAATAAATATCAGAAAAAGACGCAAGCTCGTCTGGTAGCGGCCAGCGAGAATGCCAGATGCAATTTCGCCTTTTTGGACATTTTTAGTGGTGTAAGAGAACGTGCCATTGAAGACACACGTGATTCGATTCCCGTAAGTAATACTGAAAGTGCCTTTCGTCTTCTATATAAAATATACTAAATATATTGTGGTCGAGTGGTCAGGGTATTCAGATCACAATC
>NC_042997.1:189628388-189638388 GCF_006345805.1 Octopus sinensis
ATAAAATACAAAATGGGACAAGAACGCAAAACATCCAGACAGTTAGGTGATACAAAAATGAAACAACAAAACATCCAGATAGATGATACAAAGAAAACAAGGACGGGTCATTCGGAGTTTTCTTTCCACAGTCGAGTTCCAGATTATGTTTGCAATTTCGGCTGGTTACACTCGAGATTGCTCCAATCTGGCCAGCCCCAAGGAAAATGTTCAAATGTACAGAAAACAAATGGCAAAGACAGGTGAGGAAACAACAAGCAAAAGTGCATTAGTTCGACACTCAGGAAGAATGGAAAAGTCTTTGACGTTTTGAGCCTTCGCTCTTCGACTAAAAGGGATGAGAGGTAAAAAATGGAGAGAACGAACCACTTCTTTAGCTATCTGTTGCTTATGAGATCGTTATCTTTTCTTTTCTTTTTCTTCCCACTCTCTGCGTTTTTTTCTTCTAGTCTATATGTATACATCAAGTGATTTTTGCATGCGGGCAAGATTGCATATACATATGTATATGTGTACTTCTGTGTATATTTACGTCTTGCATTTATATGTCTGCATATGTATGTGGTCTGTGTACATCCATCTGTGTATTTTGATGTATATATGTATATTGATGGTTTAGTATGCGTATATACTGTTGTGAAATATTTTAATTTTCAATGTATTAATTGTATTAATCGAATTATATTTCATATATAATTAATGAGAATATGTATTTTGAATCCGCTCTTCGATTTAAGGTTTTTCCTCGATTTTTATAATTTATATTTTATATTGAATTCATTTATTTTGTTTATTTTGTTTATCTCATGCTTAAGACCGTTATTTGAAAGGACCAATGAAACAAATCCATTTTTAACTAGTTTTTATCATATTGTTATTTCTGTTCTATTTTAACAAAACTAACCATTAAGCCACACGCCTTAAATGACACCAGTCACAAAGCATAGCTCTGGCTTATGGTCGCATATGAAGTACAATCCGTAGTTGGTCAGTCTTGATGTGGCTTTTGGTAAATGAAATCTCTCTCTCTCTTTTCTCTGTTACTTGTTTCAGTCATTTGACTGCGGCCATGCTGGAGCACCGCTTTTAGTCGAGCAAATCGACCCCGGGACTTATTCTTTGTAAGCCTAGTACTTATTCTATCGGCCTCTTTTGCTGAACCGCTAGGTGACGGGGACTTAAACACACCAGCATCGGTTGTCAAGCAATGCTAGGAGGACAAACACAGACACACAAACATACACACAAATACATATATATATACATATATACGACATGCTTCTTTCAGTTTCCGTTTACCAAATCCACTCACAAGGCATTGGTCGGCCCGAGGCTATAACAGAAAACACTTGGCCAAGGTGCCACGCAGTGGGACTGAACCCGGAACCATGTGGTTGGTAAGCAAGCTACTACCACACAGCCACTCCTGCAATCAGTTGGGAACTCTTCAAAATTTCTGATGTTTCTGAAGTAAGTACCAACGGAAAGGATTTTCTGCGCGCTTGGCTGTATTTAAGAACTATCTGCTCAGAAAAGTCGAAAAAAATATCGAAAATTAACAACAAGCTACTGTTTTAGGGTACAACCGGATGCATCTCCGATGCTGTTGAAGGATATCGTTTCGTTTTCGATACCAGGAAGCAACTAGGAAGCCAAAGAGTTCCCTACGCCCGACAATAACCAGCAGTGACACGCTGTTGTCTTGTAATTATAGATTTCTTTATTGCCCACAAGGAGCTAAACATAGAGGGGACAAACAAGGACAGACAGAGGGTTTAAGTCGATTACATCGACCCCAGTGCGAAACTGGTACATTATATATTGACCCCGAAAGGATGAAAGGCAAAGTCGACCTCGGCGGAATTTGAACTCAGATCGTAACGACAGACAAAATACCTATTTCTTTATTACCCACAAGGGGCTAAACACAGAGAGGACAAACAAGGACATACAAACGAATTAAGTCGATTATATCGACCCCAGAGCGTAACTGGTACTTAATTTATCGACCCCGAAAGGATGAAAGGCAAAGTCGACATCGGCGGAATTTTAACTCAGAACGTAACGACAGACGAAATACCGCTAAGCATTTCGCCCGGTGCGCTAACGTGTCTGCCAGCTCGCCGCCTTTGTCTTATAATTATAAGCGGATGATGGAAAGCGGGCCGGGATACCATATTATTAGAGTCAGTGACAAAACGAGTTCTCCCCAAGATATGAAAAACAAAAAAATTGAAGGAGCAACCTATCTCCCCATCCCATCCCCACCACTACTACCACTGCCATCACCACAATGGCAAATTGAAATTCACAGATCTTTAATAAACAACGATGAACTGATAGAGCTACGAAACGAACCGAAGGACGTCGAATGGAGTAACAACGTGCTGACTAAAGAGGAGATGAACTCCGATTTTATGAAACATTCAAATGATGGATTGGTAGTAATGACCATACGGGCAGTCTTTGAACTATTGCTGTGCAATTTCATAGAGAATATGAGACATTTCTGACGTGATCCAGCCCTGAAGATTTTCTCACGCACAAACGGATAGCGCAATTTCATGGTGTAGCAAGAGATAAATGTCATAGGGTGCTCTTGTCCAACATTCTTGGTGAATTCTCACTCATGTGTGGTTGAGAAAACCTAAATGTTTTTCATTTATTTTACTTTATTCGTTTTAATTATAGCATGTTTTATATAATTTATTACAATTATAGCATGTTTTATATAATTTATTACAAAATATTACTAATTTTGCTTAAATTAAATTTTTGATATGTTCTTTGTACAACGTCTTTATATTTCTCTTCGTTTTTATATAACATAGGCGTAGGAGTGGCTGTGTGGTAAGTAGCTTGCTTACCAACCACGTGGTTCCGGTTTCAGTTCCACTGAGTGGCACCTTGGGCAAGTGTCTTCTACTATAGCCTCGGGACGACCAAAGCCTTGTGAGTGGATTTGGTAGACGGAAACTGAAAGAAGCCCGTCGTATATATGTATATATATATATATATATATATATATATATATATATGTATGTGTGTGTATACATATATACATGTATGTGTGTGTATATGTTTGTGTGTCTGTGTTTGTGCCCCCAACATCGTTTGACAACCGATGCTGCTGTGTTTACGTCCCCGTAACTTAGCGGGTCGGCAAAAGAGACCGATAGAATTAGTACCGATAGAATAAGTCCTGGGGTCGATTTGCTCGACTAAAGGCGGTGCTCCAGCATGACCACAGTCACATGACTGAAACAAGTAAAAGAGTAAAGAGTAAAAGAGTAACTTTGCCTCGTCAATCTTCATCCTCGCGTTTTGTAACCTCCCTGTTTTAATGATTTATTTTATGTATGAGCCCTTGAGAAAAGATTATTAAAATAAAGTACCAGTCAATGTAATCGACAAGTCTCATCCCCTAATTCCAGGCCTTGTACCTACAATAGAAAGAGTATTATTACAAGGTAGTGCAAAAATGTTCCTGGCTGTAAGGGCATTAGGAAAGGCCTAGTTAGAGGCCCAACCATCCGAGTTCCTATACAGGGCTTAGAAAAACTGAAGGACCACTGCAATAAATCTGTGAATCTGAGAAGAGAATTCGTCGAATCAAATCATAATTAAGTGATACTCCTGTATTTTCTTTTACCCAAAGTCAGGAGATTTTCATCACATCCTCGTTTTGAGTCAGAGAGTAGCACATGCTTGTAAAATGACGCTGGGATATAAATATACAAAATCCAATATACCCATTATGACTATCTGTCTAATAAAGGTACACCAGCCACATGCGTCACAATCATATGTATGCGACATGGTGATCTCATATCAAGATAAACACCTTGCAGGAGGGGCCCACGTGTAGCTCATCCCACTCAGAAGGTCTCCGAACAAGAATGATGAATTAAACACCCATATTTCCAGCGATGAATTATTCAATCCTCAAAGAATCCCTCTCAATACATGGCTATGATTCTCTATCACTACTGCTCGTGGTCAGAAATGCACATATCGTCAGTAAGGGACATACTCAAGCATCTGACAAGCAGATTCGTGTTACCGAGCAGAATATTTGCTGTAGCCCATCTTTTATACCAAGACAAAACAATGTACATGATAACACTTCCAATCAGTTAAGATCAGAAGCCATGAGAGCCACTGTCTGGTACTGTATCATCATCATCATCATCATCATCATCATCATTATTATTATTATTATTATTATTATTGAGTGAGAGAACAGTGCATGCCATCAAAGTGACACTGGGGTAAAATATACGAAACCCAGTATACTCATCGTGACTACTCGTCTGATAAGGGTACTCTAGGCACATGCATCACAACCTATGTGCACCGACATGGTGATCTCATGTCAAGATAAACAGCACATGACCTTGCAGGTGGGGCTCAGTTAGAATTTTCTTCTGGTCGAGTAACCCATCCCGCTCAAAAGGTCACTGAATAAGGATTGTTTAAGGATGTTGAAAGAACCACCCATGTTTCCAAAGGTGAATTATCCAAACCTCCAAGAATTCCTTTCAACACACGGCTATGATGCTCCCCCACTACTTCTGCTTGTAATCAGAGATGCACATATCGTCAGCTGGTTAAGGTCAAACAACTGACAAGCAAATCTGTGGTATTGGGCAGAATATTTGCTGTCGCCCATCTTTTATACCAAGACAAAACAATGTACATGATAACACTTCCAATCAGTTAAGATCAGAAGCCATGAGAGCCACTGTCTGGTATTGCATCAAGGCATTTATCATCATCATCATCATCATCATATCATCATCATCATCATCATCATCACCATCATCACCATCATCACCATCATCATCATCATCATCATCATCATCATCATCATCATCATCATCATTATTAAGGCAGCCAGCTGATTAAGTAGAATCGTTAGCACGTTGGACGAAATGCTTAGTAGTAGTATTTCTTCCACTTGTACGTTATGAGTTCAAATTCCACCAAGGTCGTATTTGTCTCTTTTCCTTTCAAGGTCGATAAAGTAAGTATCAGTTGAGCAAATAATGGAGTTGACGTAATCGACTAGCTGCTTCCCACCAAGGTTTCAAGCCTTGTGTCTATAATAGAAAGCATCCACCCCGCCTCCTCCTCCTCCTCCTCCTCCTCTGCATCATCATCATCATCATCATCATCAGGGTAAGCTATGCTAACGAAACTGCAAGAATGCAGTATTACTTAAAAATTGTAAACGGGTGGCAGGATATGCGCAAGCGTTTGTTTGCTTGTTTGGTTTTATATACTTTTTATTTTATTTTTACGTTTTGTTTTTAACTGGTTGTAGGTTGTTGGTGTTGGTGTTGGTGGTGAGGTGAGACGAGTGTATAGTCATTAGTTTTGATTAATACTATTATTAATATTATTATCATTATTATTATTATTATTATTATATTATTATTATTATTATTATTATTATTATTATCATTATCATTATTATTATTATTATTATTATTACTATTATTATTATTACTATTATTATTACTATTATTATTATTACTATTATTATTACTATTATTATTATTATATTATTATTACTATTATTATTACTATTACTATTACTATTATTATTATTACTATTATTATTATTATTATTATTATTATATTATTATTACTATTATTACTATTACTATTATCATTATTATTATTATATTATTTATTATTATTATTATTATTATATTTCTATTATTATTATTATTATTATATTATTACATTATTATTATTATTATATTATTACTATTATTATTATTATTATTATATTATTATTATATTATTATTATCATTATTATTATTTCTGCGCCAAGAAACAAGTCATTAGGTACAGGATGCGGCGTACTAATCGTCCGGTAGGGTCTGTCTGCATAAATACCATTTAAAAAAAAAAAAATTTGGTTTGGTTCAGTATGTTACATGGCATAAACTGTTTGTCTGTCTGTCTGTTTGTCCTTCATTATCCCAGTCTGTATACCTGTCATTTCTGTCTGCTTGGTTTTATATTTATGTGTTTTCTCATCATGGCTGCTCTTCCATTAACCATTTGGCCCAGTTATCCATGGCTTTGTCGTTAGTTTTTCTCTTTTCTATCGTCTTTCACACTTATTAATTCGTCTGTTCGTATTTCAGTTTGCCAAGCCTATTGGTTCACTTGACAATCCACAGGACAACCAACCGCCCGTAACCCTGCCATCGTCAGTGCAGTGAATTGCCCATGACCAATATACTTAAGCGTTCAATAGCTCAGTCCACCTTACTGTATGTTACACGGTGTGGTAATCATTCTGTAATTAGAAGCAACACTGTAAAATTGAAGAGTGTTTCGTTAGTGTGCAGTGCTGACTTCATCTTTAATATGAATTGACAAACGTAGGAGCTTGCTTACCAACCACCTGGTTCCTGGTACAGTCCCACTGTGTGGCACCTTGGGCGATTGTCTTCTACTATAGCCTCGGGCCGACCAAAGCCTTGTGAGTGGATTTGGTAGACGGAAACTGAAAGAAGCCTGTCGATATATATATATTATATATATATATATATTATATATATGTGTGTGTGTGGTGTGTGTGTGTGTGTGTGTGTGTTGTGTGTGTGTGTATGTGTGTGTCTGTGTTTGTCCCCCCAACATCACTTGACAAGCGATACTGGTGTGCTTACGTCCCCGTCATTTAGCGGTTCGGCAAGAGAAACCGGTAGAATAAGTACTAGGCTTACAAAGAACAATCCTGGGGGGTGATTTTTTCGACTAAAGGCGGTGCTCCAGCATGGCGCAGACCAATAACTGAAATAAATAAAAGAATAAGAAACGAAGGTAGTGAACTGGTAAAATCGTTAGTTCGCCGGACAAAACGCTTAGCAACATTTTGTCCGTGTTTGCGTTCTGAGTTGAAATTCCGTCGAGGTCGACTTTGCCTTTCATCCTTTCGGGCATCGCTAAAATAAGTACCAGTTGAACACTGGGGTCGATTACATCGACTAACCACTTCCCCAGAACTTGCTCGCCTTGTACCAAAATTTGAAACCGACGTGTATGGACAAACGATATTCTAGGTCAGGGGTTCTTAACCATTTTCTGTCTATGGGGCCTCTGTGATTACTATTTTATTCTGGTAGACCCCCCAAAGCTATTCAATGTTTAAAATCTAGTTTTGTATTGGGTTGTCCGGAAAGTTCGTGCCGATTTATAGTAGCTTACCTTTCGATTTGCTCGTGGAAGAAGGTTTATGTTCCTATAACTTGTGTTAATTCTGTAACCCTTTAAAATGGAAGATAAGAAAGTTCATTTTCGGTACTTGACGCTTTGGGAACCAGACAAAAATTGCTGCAGCTCGACTGGGATGTGTTACCTCACCTTCTATATTTACCAGATATTGCTCCTTCAGATTTCCACTTATTCAGGTCTCTGCAGAATAGTCTTAATGGTAAAAATTTCAATTAAAAATTTCAATTCCTTAGATTTCGTAAAAAGATACCTTGATGAATTCTTTGCCATGAAACCACTTCAATTCTGGGAAGAGGGTATTTTCTAGTGAAAGGAAAGATGGAGACGCATTGTGCAACAAAATGGTTCATATTTGGTTGATTAAAATGTAATGGCAAGTATTTATTGACCTTTTTCTTTCCTTTAAAAGTCGGCACGAACTTTCCGGACAACCCAATAGATACTTCTTCCAATATTCCTATTTTCTTTTTCACACATCAACTTCTGAAGGTTGAATTATGAAAAATGTTAGAAAAAGAAGCCTAGTTGTTTCGTGCAATACTTACTAATACATACATCTAAAGCAAATTTTTTTCAGGGTCCCTTAAAATACTATTGTGGATCCCTAATTTACTACTTTGCTGCGTGGAGCCCAAAAATCTTATAAGGACTCTCAGGGACATAAACCGCATAATGCAAGGTGTAGGAGTGGCTGTGGGGTAAGTGGCTTGCTTACCAACCACATGATTCCGGGTTCAGTCCCACTGCGTGGCACCTAGGGCAAGTGTTTTCTACTATAGCCTCGGGCCGACCAAAGCCTTGTCAGTGGATTTGGTAGACGGAAACTGAAAGAAGCCCGTCGTATATATGTATATATATATATATGTGTGTATATGTGTGTGTGTATATGTTTGTGTGTCTGTGTTTGTCCCCCCCCCAACATCGCTTGACAACCGATGCTGGTGTGTTTACGTCTCCGTAACTTAGCGGTTCGGCAAAAGAGACCGATAGAATAAGTACTAGGCTTACAAAGAATAAGTCCTGGTGTCGATTTGCTCGACTAAAGGTGGTGCTCCAGCATGGCCACAGCCAAATGACTGAAACAGGTAAAAAAATAAAAGAGTAAACCCATTTGTGCTATAACACAAGGGTTGAGGTAAATTCTTGTTTTCCTTCTATATCTATCTTTCAGTAAGCTAGCTTGTCCGTTGATGCTTTTATCTACCTGTTGACATGAACATGTCATGCGATGCATTTATGACTTTGTTTTATTTGTCTGATATTTGATATTCGTTTTATGTTGTTTGTCTTTGCATCTTTATTCCTTTGTCGCTTCGTCTATAGTCATCTAAGATCTATTCTATATTCATCTATAATACTCGCATATTTAACTATAATAAATGCACAGTTCAAATTTAAAAAATAGGCATGTTACTCACGAAGATAAAAATACATAAGCGGCATGCAATGCAGGCTGTTGTGCTTAATAAACATACATTTTGTCGCGAAATTCCGGCTCCTAGGAAACGATTTTTCATTGTGAAAAAATGAGTGCTTTTTGCCCTCATTTTCTTTTTAATCTTTTTATAAGAGTGGAAGGATTTCGTCTATTTATTTCTGCTGTCCACTTACGACGGTGATTCAGTTGACTAGGAAAACTATACTTGATGAATATCCAATGCAAAACTATCTTAATCTACATATTGAAACTGCATTAAACTTTGGCAAGCTTACCTTTACCTATTCGGAGTTACTTGAAAGGTGATGTTCCCTTCCCTCTCTTCTGATTGTTGATACCTATTTTTTTTTACCTTTGATACCGTTGTTTCATTTTAAGGATGCTTCTTTACCCAGCCATTATGATATTTTGACTGTTTTCCATTGTTTCAAATAGGTTTTAGCATTGTCATTCTAGCCTTTTTTAAACGCTCACATATGATTCGTCCCAAAGAATCAACCTTTAAATAAGAGTTTTGCTTCCACTAGCGAAAGCTATACGTATCTTTCAGGGAGCTCTATAACAATTTAACTTTATGCAGCATTCGCTGTTAGTTTATGTGCACGCTATGTGGGAAGATAGAATAAAGGGGCTTTTGTTAGCTTTTCTCTCCGAAAAAAAAATAGCTCCCTTTGCTGTTGAAAAAAATAAACTCGCAGGGGAGAAGTTTCAACATCTTCCTTCAATTTCTTTACACCATTTATGTGGCTGTTTTTGACAAGAAATTTCGCTTTCATGTAAAACAACTATATTTTGTAGTCCTTATCCGTAATCTGCTCCCAAAACACTTCAGTAGCTCTACTTAACATCGCTTGCAAACTTATATGTTCTATGATAATCAAAGTGCAACGACCTCCACAATAACCAGCCTTCAATTTGATTTTCCGTTCCTAGGTTAATCGGAAACAGATTGCCATGCTATACATAAACCTTCTCGGTAGTTCAATTATTTGGTGAAAAAAATACCACGAAAGCAACTTAAACCTTCCAAAGGACGGGTGCGTTTGCTAGTATATATATACAGGATTATTCAAAAAGAATGAACCGATTTCATTACGCAATCTTTTAAATAAGGAAAAGCAATAGAAAACTCCAGCTAAGTCACAAATATTTACTCACAATCAACTTTTATTCCCTGTCTTACAAGTGTTCAATGTGGCCATCACCTGCAGCACGGGCAACATCAATGACATAAGTGAATTCCTCCCAGACGCGTACCAGAATATCACGATCTACTGAGTTGATCGCTGTTGTTACTCTTTTACTCT
>NC_042997.1:189643388-189645888 GCF_006345805.1 Octopus sinensis
AGTATATATATATATATATATATAGAGAGAGAGAGAGAGAGAGAGAGAGGAAACATTCTGACTATAATGTATAAAAATGTGTGTGTGTGTGTGTGTGTGTGTGTGTGTGTGTGTGTGTGTGTGTGGTAAGAAGCTTGCTTCCCAAACACAAGATTTGGGGTTCAGTCTCACTGTTGGAAAGAGTTTTCTGCTATTATAGCCTCGGGTCTTCCAAAGCCTTGTGAGGGGATTTGGTAGACGGAGGCCGAAAGAAGCCAGTCGTATATGTATATACAGTATTAAATAAATATAACGAGGCCCTAAGTACATGCAACCACCGCTTTTTTCATATCTTCAAATTTTACCACAAATTTAAATGCAACCTAAATAACCACACAGCATATGTCCACAACAACCCCTAGGTAATCTCCAACAACACTACTTAACTTTCCTTTATCTCCATTTTAATTTTTAATCTTAAATCTTTAATTTTTTAACTCCACTATCTTACTGTAAGGATCTCAGTCATTTAATACTACATATATGAACATACAAGCGGATAAAGTTGTGTGTGTAAATGTGAGTGCATGTATTTTTATGTATGTGGGTATATGTATGTATATATGTATACATATATATATGTGTGTGTGTGTGTATGTATATGAGTGTGTGTATGTGTATATATGTATACATAAGTACTTGTGTGGCGCGTGGGTGTGACTATGTGTAAGCGCGTGTGCACGCGTACGTATGTACTTATACCTTCTTTCCTCTTCTTTGATTCCTACCTATCACATTAACTTATCACATACGTCTAGTTGTAGAAATTTCGCATCCTTGTATTCTTCCCTGCACATAAATTTTACTACTAAAACTACTACTCAATTTGGTATCATTCTACCCATAACTTTTCTCTGCCCATCCCTTAATACAGCCCTATCATATCACTCCTACTCACGTATCTCAAACTTATTCACTCCTTACCTTCTCATCTCTTCCTATTCACCCATCCCCCACTCCACTTCCCCTCACATTATGTTGACCACCAACTAACACTCCTTTTCTCACTTCTTTCACCCTTTCTTCAATTTTCTTTCTTTTTTTCACTCCTCTCACTTTTTCTTCTCTCTCTTCTTTTCTTTCTCTTATTATTATTATTATTATTATTTTTATTATTATTATTATTATTATCATTATTATTATTATTATCATTATTATTATTATTATTATTATTATTATTTGTCCTTTTTCTTTTTTCCCTCTTTCTTCCTCTCATTTTTCTCTTCCTGTCTTCATTTTGATCTATCTCCTCAATCTAATCATACGCATCTCCACCCCCATCTATCCACAAATACTATTAATACATTCTCAATTTATCATCCACATCACAAAACCCCTTCGAATGAACGACACAGAATCCAGGGCTCCATACTTAGAAATTACTAAACATGAACTACTATTGGAACTTACATATCATGTGCAGGAAACTTTTTTACCACTTTACTCGAATAATGGAACTGCAACTACAATGTTTTATATTTTACTTCTACTTTCATTCTCTTAATTCCCTCTATATTCCCTAACTCCTCCTTTTCCACAATAATTCCTTATTTCGAACTCAAACATTTACCTCTATTTAGCCATCTCAATCGTATCTGATGAAGGGATAACCATAATACCTCAGAAACAGTCATAAGACTATATCTATATCTCTTTCCTTATAATTGTCCTGAAAACTCCTCACAGCCTTGGTTTTGTTACCTCTTTTTGTCTAACATATATATATATATATATATATAAAACTTACTTGGAAAAGGATGCGTGGCATTCGATCATATAATAATAAATCTTTAGTTGAATATATTCAATGAGAATATTATATACTGAATTCATATTGAGTGCTCTATTGTTTCAAAGTATTAATACTATTAAAGTATTTATATATTTAATATGAGCGATTATGAATATTTTATAATGTATTATCATTTATATCAAGAAATCAATATTAGAAAATTCTTCAGAAAGATAAACATACGTGTGTAAAATAATTGTTGTATTAAAAATATAAGTATATAAAAAAATATATGTAAATATGTTTGAGTATAAATGTATAATGTATATAACAGTTTAAAAGTTTAGAATTACGATCGTTTCACAGAAGTGCTGTCCCTATAATGGAATCCTATATTGATAAGCATTTATAGACAACTCTTCTGCTCTTCAGAGATATAAAATTTGAATTTTGTATAATATATCGAATGGTACTTCAATTTTTTTAAAAACCTACCATTCGGTTGTTTATCAGGTTGCTCTTGTCTTTATGCTTTAAAATCTCATATATTTCCATAGAGCACAGCTCACACTCATGTCTACTATTTCTATAAGGTTGCACTTTTCTTATTATTTCCCAGTTAAGGCTAAACTCAATTCTGCTTTCCTTCAGTTCCCAAATCTTATTAGACAATGACGTACAATTAGCCTTATGTCTAAGTCAAAAAGAGGAAAAAATGATTGTACAGAC
>NC_042997.1:189648388-189658818 GCF_006345805.1 Octopus sinensis
TTATTTATCGATCCCGAAAGGATGAAAGGCAAAGTCGACCTCGGCGGAATTTTAACTCAGAACGTAATGACAGACGAAATCCTGCTAAGCATTTCGCCCGGCGCGCTAACGTGTCTGCCAGTTCGCCGCCAATCAATATAAAAAGGCGAAAAAGCATAAATGATACCAAACCACCAACTAACTAAACCATACCACATACTAACATTCTTTTGTGAACCCTTAAATACCAATCCTCTAAAAGCTGAGAAATCAAGTAAACACACCTACTTACAAAGGTTAAACTACTGGACTAATCTCTGAGATTTAACCTTCACTTTTCAAAACAAAAGGTAAATAGCCTATTAATACCTAAACGAAACCAACAACAACCAAACCAAACGACGGATCAGCTGACCTAACTGCATTCTTTTGTGTCAGGTTACTCTAGAAAATTTTAACTTCGCAGAAACTATATAAAGCTAAGATGAACTTAATTGTATTTCAGTCCGATCATGGTTCAGCTGGCCGAAACTTCGAAATCGTTGTCAATACTAATCTTGTTAAAGGAAAATACAATTTGTACATCACCAAATGTACAGAGTAATCCTTCAATTTAATGTAAAATTGTCTTTATTATAACATTAAAGCAACCATATATATATAAATCCTTAAATCCATAAAAATGTTTCAGCCCGAAAGCTGTGGCCATGCTGGGGCACCACCGTTGAAAGAGCTATACTAGTATGTGAAACTACCTCTGATACGTGGCACTTGGTCAACAAGGGAGTTTAATTTTAAAGAAACCCACATCCACACCATGCAGGTCTCTCAGGCGTTTAGGAAGGATATTGAAGAGCTGTGGTCCCATGAAACCCAAGCTGTTGCAGTATCTGGTCCTGTATTTTGATGATGATGTTGGAATCTTTGGCACCATGCAGTGGCGCCCTGTTCTGCTGTTGCGGTAACTTTCAATGCCAAAATTTGGGACAAGACCCTCCAGGATTTTCCAGATGTATATCACTGCATATCTCTCCCGCCTTCGCTCCAGGGAGAAGAGTTTTAATACTTTCAGTCTTTCCCAGTAGCTGATAAGTTGCATTGAGACGATCTTCTTAGTGTAGCTTCGTTGGATTGCTTCGAGTTCTGCTGTTAACTTTATATTGTGCGGGTGATGAGAAAAGGACTGAGTGAATTGTATGTACCTGAGTTCAAGTGTTATGAGAGCAGACATCCTTAAGGAGCAGAGGCTGCTGTAGTAATGACAGAAAGTAGACAATCCAAGGGATTATTTTGTGAATCTTGGATGGTAATCGGAAAACAAATCTCTTGTAGGAATCGAACTCACAACACAAAAGGACGTGACTAAAGAAGGCAAAGCAAATTTGTCCAACACTTTACCGATTCAGCCAACATCCCTCCAGTAATTAGATTTAATAAAAACCTCTTACTCATTAATCTTCATTATCTTATATTTAAAATTTTTTTTCACTTCTTTCTCCTTCTCCCTCCATTTTTCCTTCCTCTCTCTCTCTCTCTTGGTTTCCCATTCTCTCTCCCTGTCTGTCTGTCTGTCTGTCCGTCTGTCTGTCTCTATTTGTCTGTCTTTCTTCTGTCTCTGTCTTTCAGTCTGTCTGTGTCTGTCTGACTGTCTGCCCATCTGTCCGTCAGTCTGTCTGTCTGTCTCTCTCTCTCTCTCCTCCTCCTCTTCCTCATGCCTTGCTTTTCTGCACTTTTTCTCCTCCTTCCTAATACTTTACATAACTCAACCTATGCTCCCCCGTTCTACCCCCTTTTCTTTCTTCCCCAATTCTCTTGTACTTCCTTCCTATCCTACAACTAAACATAACTAGATTAGTCTTATCCTTCTCCCCCCCCTACACTCCTACCATTCACGTTCATTCTTTCCCTCCCCATTTCTACATAATTTATTAACTTCTTCCTTACTCCCACCTGTTCACTATTCATTCCTCCTCCTCCCACACCCTTTCTAGTATATCCTTCTGTTCATCCTTTCTTACCTATCCTTCAACTTCATCATTTTCTTCTCTCATTACCTCCTCTGCCTTTCACCACGCCCCTTTTGCGATTTCTCTTTCTACATTCCGGTACGCCCCCTTCTTTTTGACATTTCTCCTCCCCTTCTTTCGAGACGCTTTTTTTCCCCTCACTTTGTCATTACTATCTCCTGCCACCACATCCCTTCTGGCTATTCTCTTACTACCCTCCCCCCTTTATTATTTATTCCTCTTCTTCCAATAAACTATCCATTTTCCAAAACCTATCTTTTGACTTCTCAGGAAAACTCCCACCTTTCTTACACGACGACGACGACAACGACGAACTCCACCATCGCCGCTGCCGCCACCATCGCCGCTGCCGCCACCATCGCCACCGCCGCCGCCGCCACTACCACCGACACTACCGCCGCCACCACTGCCACCGCCGCTACCGCCGCCGCCACTACCACCGCAGCCGCCACCATTACCGCCGCCACTACCGCCACTACCACCACCACAACCACCACCACCGCCACCGCCGCCACCGCCACTACCACCGCCACTACCGCCGCCGCCACTACCACCGCAGCCGCCACCATTACCGCCGCCACTACCGCCGCTACCACCACCAAGACCACCACCACCACCATCACCACCACCACCACCACCACCACCACCACCACCACCACCACCACCACCACCACCACCACCACCACCACCACTACTACTACTACTACTACTACTTTATTCTTACGTTCGTTTTTCTCCCCTTTTCTTCTCCCATCGCATTCTTCTGCACATTCTTTACCCCCTCCCCCCTTCCACTATCCTCCGCTTACGAACGTTCTTCCCTTCCCTTTCCTCTCTCTCTCTCTCTCTCTCTCTCTCTCTCTTCATAACTTACTTTACATATTTCCCTTCCTTACCACATCAACGGGGCTGGAGGCAGGCCCTACGTGGTCGTACAACATGTCAGAAATAGCTGCCAGGTCATTCTTCAATTGTATCCCTACAGTCTTTAATAACAAAAAAAAAACACTCCAGATTAAGTAGTCTTACACACATTCCTAAAGAGACAGGGTAGTCACGGCTAGATCACTACTGCCATGGGTCACAGGTCAGGTCAGTTCGATCAAGCTTGACCCATAGCTAAACAGCAATGATGACAATAATAGCATCAGTAACCATAGCAACGACAATAACAACTGCAACTTTAATTCCATTCAGCTTCCCTCGCCACTTAACATCCCTTTCTTTTATGGCTTCTCTCAGACCTCATCCGTCAATATCGATTGACGGATATCTATAACTATCAGATCTGTCAATATCTAAAAATAATTTCTTTTATGAATAAACGAGCAAAACGCCCCCCACCCCGTCCAATATATGATAGATCGTTAGCTCCTACACGCATTTTTTTCTCTCCTTGTTTCTCTCCTTGTTTTTTTTCTGTGTATCTTTCTGTCGAAGAGCGTAGGCTCGAAACATAAAAGACTTTTTTCTATTTCTATTCCTGAGCGCTATACTAATACATTTGTTTGTTTGTACTCCACATGCCTTCGTCTTTTGTTTATTTTCGTAAACTTTCCCGTTATATATATATATATATATATATATATATATATATATATATATGAGCAAAACGCCCCCCCCCCCGTCCAATGAACGGTGCTGATTTGTCAAACATTTAAACCAAATTTTCTCAAAACAGCTTGTCTGACCGTCCCATAGGCCTCCCCTTTGAGAGACTCTGATTTAACCTAAATTTGAGACACCAGCAAAAGAAGAAATAAAGATAGACTTTTTTTTCCATTCCAAAGAAAAACGATTTTATTCACTTCATCGATCGCATTCTCACCTGGAATCGATTTTTGTAATTTTTTCAAGACTTATACACGCCCTGATATCGTCAGTATCTACATATCAAATTTCAGCGCAATCCGATGGAGGATGCCCGAGATCCTAGAAGACACAGACACAGACAGGCAGAACGGATTTTATATAATAGATAATCCTTTCTACTATAGGCAGGGGTCTGAAGTTTTGGGGGAGAGGATAAGGCGATTACATCGACCCCAGTGCATAACTGGTACTTATTACATCGACTCCGAAAGGATGAAAGGCAAGGAATTTGAACTCAGAACGTAGTGACAGGTGGAATACCGCTACTGATGTTATCCACAGGAAAGGCAAAGGCCGATACCGTTTGACACCAAGTGACATTGCAACTCATTTCTACTACTGAGTGAATTGGAGCAACGTGTCTTGCTCAAGAACGCAACACGTACCCCGGTCCGAGAATCGAACCCACTACCTCATGACTGTGAGCCCGACGCTCTAACTACAGAGCCATGCGTGAGATAGTAAAGTGTAATTTGAGGGATATCTGGTTGCGTTATCCAGCAAATATGTTCTTTGCACTGCAGGTACCTCGTCGGCTCGTGCTGGAATGTATTACAGCGATTGATGAACGCTTAGATCAGCGATAGACAATCTTTTTCAGAAGCAAGTCCTCAAATTTTTTTCCTGCCTTTAACCCTCAGACGCGGAGTATAGGCCACTTATAATTGAATTCCATGTCGCATAATTTTTCGCTTCTGTACTTATACTCTGCCATGAATGTCCCCCTTTCTCTAGTTCCTTTTGTGTTGATCTACGCCACGAGTTCTTAGGCCTACCTTTCTTTTTATACCCATTCGGATTCCATTGCAAAGCACTTTTCGCTACATTTGGTGTTTCTTTTCTAATTGTGCTACCAATCCACTTCCACTTTTTCTTAAATATTTTCTCCTTAATCGAAACTTGAATTAGAAGCAATAGCTGCCAAACTAGGATTGAAAGTCAACCGCGACAAATCAAAAATTATGCGCGTTAATCAAGAAAACAGCGAACGTATTAAATTCCTCAAATGTCATTAGAAAAATGTCACGAGTCACGAAATCTAAATTTACTTTTAGTTGCATTATGGGATCTTTTCGGTTTGAAAGGCAGTTATTTCTAGCGGTATCATATGAAATTGTCACCCATAATTATGACCCTAGTATCGATCTATTGCATTTCAATCTGTTTTAGGGTTAGGGGTGGGGGGAAGGGTATCTTTTTTTCTTCAGAAATGTAAATAAACCCAATCTGTTTCTTAAACGAGGGACATATTCATACGGCACAGAATGTTTTCACCTCAATAGACGTCATTGATTGGTTGAAATTGCAGAAATTGAAGAAAAAAAAACAACAAATATCTTACAAACTATAGAATTTTCTCAATAAAGCCAAGAGAAAAAGATGTTTTATGTAACACATTCTACCAGTATACGAAGTTTAAAAGTGTTTAGTTACGTGGAAATTATTTTAAAAAACCGAAAAGATCCGCATTATGCAACGTTATAAATTATAAATTAATTGTATAATTCATCCACTTTCCCCTAGCATTTTTGTGATTGAGGGACCTGATTTTTCTTTTACTTTTTACTAATATTTTCCTATTCCGTCGGTCTTAAGAATTCTTTATGCATTCAAGCAGTCTGGGTTATAATGAAATACTCGAACAATTTTTTATTCAAGTGTTTTCTTGAGCTTGTTAATATTCCTGGCGACTATCTTCGCTACAGACTTTTGGAGCTGTTGACTTTCAAGGAAGCCATCGATCGTTGTGAGGAAGTGAGGTAGATGGGAATTACTGAGGTCAGTTTGGATGCAAGCTAGTAAACGATTGTTTGGAATGAATGGACAAAGGCACTTTCTGGAGGCTCTAGGCAAATGAGAATACTGGCCTCCATGACATCTGAAATAAGCTTCTTAACCATTAGCTTTGTTTCACTGCATAACCAACCTTGATTTGAATTATTAAGCAGCATTATTGGAGATTTTTCTTTACTTATGTCTGTGTGATGGCAGATTTAGAAGCTTCCATGAATTTTAATATTCTTCTGTAAATTCTTTCTCCTAGTTTTAAACATCATAAATTGATTTATATTTGTGACAATTTCCTGCTGACCGTAACAATTTGGGGCAAAAATATAGCTCTTTTGCATTACCATTTGTATGTTAGGAAATGATGTTATACATTAAATAAAAAATACTCAACAATTCGTCAGCTGTCAATAGTGCCATTACTGTCGAAAGGAAATCTTCCCTCTCCAAATTATAAACTATTTTGTCTTTTTTTTTTTTAATAAAGTGATCTGACAGCTCATCTCCAAAATGATGGGACACCATTTTTGTAGATAGTTTAAAGACTTTCACGCTGGTCTAAGTAGATGAGTATCTAAGGCAACTACAGATTTCAACAGCTTCTGCCCCTTTTGGAATCAATGGTAGGGTCTCTCGGAAGTTACTTGACAACACTTCTCGTTTGAAATTTATTGTCATACATGACTTGCTATTTTTTGACCAAGGCTCCAAGAGCGCGTTTGAGTGTCATTGTTTAGTCATCCCAGGCAAGCATTTGGAACCTCTTGTCTGGATCTCAAACTCATGTTGTTAGTAGGTGCGGAATGTACCATACGTCCGCCAGGAAGAAGTGACAATTACAATAGCTATACCCTTATGCTGGTCTTTGACAAGAAATATACTGATGAAAGGTATGTTTCCAGCTCCTATATGAACATCAAGAAAGAAAATTCCAACTTCTCGATGCCAAGCCTTATAAAAAATTATAACCTTGAATCCACACTTACTGCCCTCTTATTTAATGTATGTTTAGATCCAAGTCTTTTGATATATGACTAGCACTATGACCCGGCGTTGCCGGGTCTAGTGCTAGTGCTTGTTGTTCGTTGCCGGGTCGCAGTAAAAATTTCTCACTAAATCAAGAGCTAAGTTTCTTATCACATTTCAGCCCGGGCCAGTTTTGTTGTTTATGAGCTAGCTGGAGCTTTTTATGAGTGTAATTAATATTCATTGGACTTCGGCAATGCCCATATGCCCATAACTTATGGGCGTTAGGGGTCGGTTTATCGATTTTTTAAATGACTTTCTGGGGTGACTGGGGAAATGAAAAGATCTTCACGACCACCCTCAGACAGTTTTGAAAGCCCATAGAAAATGTGAGCCTTTTACATGAAAAACTGGATTTGTATAAAGGACATACAGACACACAGATATACAGACATTTTGCCGTTTATAGATATAGAGATACCAATGTATCGACATTGTGCTATGTCACCTTCAAAACTTATTTTGGTAGCATATTGACTTCAGTGTAGTAAGGGTGGAAGGCTGTATTTTTGAAGTTCTTGACCATTTATATCCTTGCGTTTGTACTCACTGTAGTGTGATGGATGAAGAGGACAACAGAAGGAGAAGGAGAAAGAAATACAAACAGGCCTTACCTCGGCGAAGATCAGAGGTCTCTTACAAATTCGACACGTCCTGTCGCTTCCTCGTCTATGCTCGAACTGCCCGCTTCCTCGATGACCACACGTGCGTCCCGCTCGACCGCTTCCGATACCCCCCCCCCGCACATGCGCCCTCCAGTCTTCCACCGGCCCGTGCAAGCCCTACTTCCGCCTACCTCATTTGTCATCCTCTCCACCGGCACCACAAGCTCGTCATGTCCCATAACACCGACTGCCAACACCACACTTACTTTTCGTCAGGGCTGCATTGTAGCATTCATCTGTGTATTTTGTTTCCATGCCAAGGTAAATCTGTTCTTATCTTTGATGCCTGAGATATTCAGCAATACCATCGCGGTACTTGATCCAAAATTGAAGTGAATTAGATGGTTCAAAGCATGTATCCCAGTAGATGGCGCAAATCTTATTGACATTTAGATGTTGAAATGAACTGGGAGCTCGTACTTCATCGAAAAGAAGCCGTACTAGAAATCATTCATGTTGACTAGTATACAGTACACACTCTTTGAGTGGTACTCAGAACTTATGTCAAGCTGGCCTTCAACAGCAACACTTTGCTTTACTCATATGTATGGCATTTTCCATGCATAACAGTACGGAACCTAATGATGCAGTAATATTTTTGTGAGGGTGTCATTTCTAGCACAGTTTGAAAACAGTTTTATGCGTTGTTTTCCTTGGATCTTGTAACAGCTCTGCAGTAGTTACTAGGGTGAAATGAACCCTTCGAACGTTTTCCAAGTGGACAAGTTGTTGAATGCTTGGTTATTTTTCATGAAAGCGCCAGAAAGCTTTCTTGTGGCTGATATATATTGTCCTTGACGAATTAGGCAACTTCTTCACAGAGAAAACAGTACGGTATCAGATGTCTTTTTAAAATATTTGCTAACAATTTATGAACTTTATTCAATTACTAAACTCCCCGTTAATGCGTACATTAAATGCCTTCATTAAGAGTACGCAGTAAGTAGCTACCGTAAATCCTCGAGTATAATCCGCATTTTCCCCCCTGAAATTTAAAGATCAAAATCCCTAGTGCGTATTATATGTGAGGTTAAAAATGACAAATATTTTCTAAGCAATGTCCGAGTCTCTATTTGCTGTCCAGCAATGTTTATTCGGACACATTTTGTGATGTCGGGTGCGAAATTACCTTAAGCTAAGCCTGAAAGCAATGAAGTCATAAAAGAATCACCCATAACTTGCAGTAAGCAATATTTATTAAAATAAAAGTATTCAGAACACAGAATAACATGTAACAAAAACAATTTACAAACATATTTACATTCCCATCTAACAGTTAAGAACATCACCATTATTGTATTACGCATGCGCGGAAGTGTTTGTTCGCCTAGGTGCTGCTGGCTTAATACCCATTTCTTTACTACCGACAAGGGGCTAAACACAGAGGGGACAAACAACGACAGACAAACGGATTAAGTCAATTACATCGATCCCAGTGCGTAACTGGTACTTAATTTATCGACCCCGAAAGAATGAAAGGCAAAGTCGACCTCGGCGGAATTTGAACTCAGAACGTAACGGCAGACGAAATACCGCTAAGCATTTCGCCCGGCGTGCTAACGATTCTGCCAGTTCGTCGCCTTAATTACGCTGGCTTAATTACGCACGACTCAAGTTAGAGAAGGGGTGATATTATACACAAGGTTTAAGTTTTTCAGACGTACAGCCCCCTAAAAATCCCCTGCGTATTATACTCAAGGGCGGACTGTACTCGAGGATTTACGGTATTCGTGTTTTGTCAATTTCGTGATACCCAAACAAAATTTGAAGTAGTTTTGCATATGTGAGCTTGCAATGTAAAATTCGAGTGCAAGAAGATATGGCAACGTAAATATATAGAAGAGTGAAAGAAAAAGGAAACCAAGAGAATAAGAGATAGGAAGGCAGAAGGTGGGAGAGGTTGAATGATATGATCCATGCAAGAAGTTTCATGTATGCACTGGCATCTGAACTTTCCTTGATTCTTTTCTTCTGTAAGGAATAACAACTTTTGTATGTTTGCGTATCCTTCACATAAGATATTGGAAACTGTTTGATACATTTGTTGTCTTCCATGCGAAGTGAATTCTTGCTGAGGGCAATACAAGGAACGTTAGCCATTTTGGGTTTTAAGGAACGCAGACATGCTGAAATCACGTGATCTAGCAATTGCACCGACAACGCTGGACATACTTTGTCCAGTGATGATATTTTGTGCTCTTTAGCACTATTACGTCTATGTAAAATGCTTTCTCAGGATGAACACCCCAGTCTTAAGGCCTTCTTAAAGTATATCCACGTTAAGATTGTTTTCCGCTACTAAAACTGTTGCCTTCGCTAATAACTAATACATAAATACATACATACATACATACATACATACATACATACATACATACATACATACATACATACATTCAAAATGTGACCGCGTGTGTACCGTTGGCGATTTTTTTTCTCTGTCTTCCCTTCTCTGGATCTTTCCTTCTCCTATGTTTCCGACGAAGAGCTCCGCTCGAAATGTTAAGCCCTCCTTCTTTCCTTCTTTCCTGAGCGTCCAATAATACTATATTTGTTCCACATCCTCGCGTTGCTGTGTTTTTTTGTGCTTTCTTGTTCGGATTAACTTTACATACATACATCATACATACATACATACATACAAGCATGCATGCATGCATGCATGCATGCACAGATACATGCATGCATGAATACATACTTACATGCATGCATACATACATACATGCATGCATGCATGCATACATACATACATACATACATACATACATACATACATACATACATACATACATACATACATGTGTTTGTGTGAGTGTATGTGAGTGCGTATACGTACATATACATATATATGTTTGTGTGTGTGCGTGCGCTTATAAATTAATTTTATAAAGTGCTTATTAAAGTACATGACAACCTACCATTGAATTAAAACGCCGTATGATTCATGAGATTTAAAAACAGACTCTTGGGAAGAAATTTCGTGTCATTACTCATATAATTTCATGTACAGGCTTCTTAGCTCTAGTGGTCGTTGAGTACTCCTGATGAAGTGACCCGTATAAAAAAATTATGT